>NW_027105022.1:1002764-1024347 GCF_000696795.3 Halyomorpha halys
CACCATATTCCTATCTCAACAGGCGGAATGAAAAAATATTATTGAAAATTTCCTTAAAACAACCAAAAAGTATTACTAATGTTTATTTTAACCATATTATTATTAAATATGGAAAAATAATTAACTTAAACTAGTAATTTACATGTTTTATTTACGATTTCACTACTTTATTATAAGTATTACTATTTACCCAAAATTGTAGAAGTATTTTATACAATTTCTAAGTCCATTGCCTTCTCTTGTGAGCCAAATATTCTGCCATTTTTCAAGCGCCTTTTCTTTCACTAAAGAAACTATTTCTTTAGTAAATGGAGCCGTTGATAACTTACAAACTGTGGAAGTTACCTTAGAAAATTGTGTGATTTAATTTAATTTTATTTTTACTAAAATAAAAACCATTCTATACCAGAAATAATTGACTGTAAAAATGATTAACACACATCCCCTCTTAGGATAACCAATAAGAGCTTTATTAACATCTCTTATAAGCACCACTACAAAACGAAAAAATATTTAAACATACCGTGTTCTCATACAACACAATGTCTGAAATAGAATAATTTGCATTTATCAATTATTCCTTTGTCATTTTCATAGTTAATTATTCCTATATTTTTAGAGAACTAGATGTCCTAGAATAAAATTTATTTTCCATTCATTCATTGATTTAAATTCGCAAGACCAGCAACAAACGAGATATTCAGTCCTGAATCCTCTTCTCCAGAGGCTAGGTCTTGGATCTCCATTTACTTTAATAAAGAGGCTGGAAGAAGTTTCTCCAACCAATATATTGTTAAACCATTCAAATCATTTACTATGAAATTCTTTGACAGGTTCAATACAAAAAACGACGACAGAAAAAAAAATACATGGGATATAATTTGATTCAATTATTTTAATATTTCCTGCATAATTGTAATTAATAATATTTTTTTTTCATTTTATGATAAAATTTATCCAGAAAATCATTCTCCGTCTGTATTTTAATCACTCTATCAAGAGAAATATCCTACCCAATTTTAAAGTATACAATTTTATTTTGTAAGGTTTAACATTTATAATGATGTTTCATATGCATAATTTTTTTTTTCATCATTCAATTGGTGGCTAAGAATATAAATTTTTAAAAAATACATTTTGTAGACAAATATACATATATTTTTATTTTTGGAAATTATTACTTTTTTTTAAAGCAAATTGGCTTGTCAGTATGCAATGGCTTCTTCTTGTGTTTCCTCTTAATATACATTACTAGTTCATAAAGGTGTTCTTTTCGAATTTTACTTTAATTAATATTATCAGAACTGTAGAGGTTTATGTAATTTTATTCAAAGTTTCAGAATATTGCTTATAGTTTAACCCCGTAGACGTTGGTTTTAATAAATTTGCATGTTTATACATGTTTCTCTTTTCTTAATATTGAACCCCAAGACATTTATGTGATCTCTTTACAACAATTTTTTAAATTACCATTTTCATTTTTTTTTCTGAAAATTTATATTGCGAATTATTAATCAATTAGATGAGACTTTTTATTTGTTAACGATGAGGGAAGCTAAAGTTATTGCGTTATGTAATGAAAATATGTAGTTTTCAATTGTATCTAATCACTGGTTGTATGGATTTACTTTCCAATGCGATGCTTTTCAGAAATCTTTCATTTTGCTTCTAATTACTCATGTTCATAAGCTGTTCGATTTCAATTGGATAATTTAAGCCATTAATACATACATTTAAAAATTCTTTTTTAAAATTACAATTTAATGGAAGCAGTTAATTGTGTTGCTCACAACAGTTAGTTATGTTGCTTTAAAAAGTGTATCCATACAGTGCTTTCCTCCTTTGTATATTTTTAAGTTTAACTTAGCAATATTTTAAAATTGTCATAAATGGAGCTAAAAAAAATATGAAGACGTTGGTTTTTAAAATTATCTATAGTTATTACTTCTGTTTATTTATTTCTCACGATCAAAGTAATATCTACTTATTCCTCTTTGGTAATACTGCTTTTAAACAAAATTTGTATACAAATGTGTTATTATTTAACACAGGCAATTCATATAGTATAATCTTCTGTTGTATTCAAAGTATAATATTTATAATTATTACTTCTATTTATTTATTTTACCATTTGTTCCCTTACGATAAGAGTATAATCTTCTTGTTCCTCTTTGTTGCGTTCTATTTCGGGTATTTACTTCCAGACATTTCCAATAGAGGGCATTATACTCCCATTTCATTTTGGAGGAGGTATGGGATTTCTTCCCGGTCTTATTATCTTCAATTTAATAATTTAACGAAAGGTCATTTTTTCTTTTATTAATATTTTATTAAAGTATTTGTATAAAATTATATTATTTTCTACTTCTTTTTTTTTTTTTTAAAGCTCTCTTTCCTTGATACGAATTTGAAGATAAGAATCTTATTAATTTAAATTGATTATTTCGCATTTTGTAAAGCTTGAAAATACCGCTTATATTTTAATATATATTTGTATTAGGTCTTTATGTTTGATCAATTCGTAGTGTGTAATTTTGGCATTCGGGGTAGACTAAAATAGAAAAACGGACTATTTTATTATAATTTGTATAATCTTCATATTCCAAGTATAACGTCCTTAGTTAAAAAAGAAAGAATTAAAATCTTTAAAACCCATTAAAGAAGATTATAGAGAAAATCTTTCCTTAATCTATTCTGTATTTTTCCTCCTAGTACAACCGTTAACAATCTATTTAAAAATTCTTATTATGTTATAAGCTTAATATGAGGAAAAGATGATTTGCTAGGAGGGGGTGCGGTCAGCAAGGAGGTGGTGCGATCAGCAAGGGGAGTGCGGTTCGCAAGAAAATACAAATAAACAAAAAATCATTTATTTGTGCCGAAATAGATAATTAAGTGTTTTTTTAGTGTGATTCCTTGTTGACACTGCCCCCAGACCATCTTCTCCTCATTCTTATTTTATTGTATTATATGCCAATTAAGGTTTATTTTTTAAAAAGTAATTTCTCCAGATTGTACAATGACATAAGCGTTAAATAAAAAAGGAACGAAAATATATTTTTGGAAACTTTACACCTCAAATTATTAACAAAGAGACAATGCTTTGTTCAGCCAATTTTACGTATCTTATCATACAATAAACTTATATTGAAGTTTAGAGCTATCTCTAAAAGAATGAGAGTGGCAATTTGCAGAACCATCGTAAAGCCAGTAGTGATTTATGGGGGAAAAACATGGCCCTTGACTAGAAAAGCAGAAAAGATGCTTAACTCCTGGGAGAGAAAGGTATTGAGAAGGATATTAGAAGAAGTCTCGGTGAAGAAGGAGAAATGATGAGCTGATAGATCTGTTCGGGGAACCCATTATGATGGCTTCAACCAAGGATGGTTAGGACACGTTGAGAGGATGCCCAATGAAAGGATATCCAAAAAGATGGTTTATGTCAAACCAGATGGAAATTGAAAAAGAGGACGTCCTCGGATCAGATGGCTGGACGATTTGGAGGAGGATTTGAAGCTTTTGAAGAATTTGGCAGATGGAAGGAGAAAGCAAGAGATATTATATATTGGTTGGCTGTGGTGGAGGAGACCCTGGTTCTTGCAGGCAGTACAGTGCCATAATAATAATATCATACGATAAACTGCAAAGTACTCTGTGCCAAAAACTTTACTTTAAAACATTTCAAACATTAAATTCTGTTCATATCCTAAACTTATAATATTGATATATTCCTGTTGGTTACACAATTTAAGTATCTAACTTCTAAATAACGTAACAATAGAAAGCGGAAGAAGTTACGTGAAATGTAATTCTTTCTCTCTACCTTTTTTGACGATTAATTTGTTTAGTGTGTCACTGGTAATTGGTTTCATGGCTTACTACTACTTTATGCGATTATCATTCTTTATTTAGATATTTTAATACTAATCTTTTTCTGTAACGATGCTTGAGCTGTTACATAACGTATAGTGAGAAAGTGAAAGGAATATAAAAATATGATTTTTTTTTTTCATTTTTGATTGGTGCATGTACTGAGAAGGAGTATCCGAGGTACAAATTAAGATCATTGTTGTTTTTTTACGATCCCTACTTCAGAGATTAGAGTTTTTCTGAAAAAAACATCATTAAATGCATATAAGCTTTAAAACCTTAAAAGATCCTTGAATGCTAAGATTTTTTTAATGTAGTTGGGCTGGATCAACGTCCTGATGTTATTTTTTTAAAAAAATAAGAAATTTATATTTAAGAGAATATTTGTCTGTAACAGGTCACAAAGTTCTATCGTATGGAAACAAGTGGACTATGGGAATCCTAGTAGGCTATATGTATAAAGAAGCACAAGAGTCAGGGAATAAAGACAGACTCATAAACATTAAAAAATCTCTAATTTATTGAGTAGGTTTTTGATTGCATCAAATTTTAGTATTATTAAAAAAAAGAACTTGATAACTTTTTCCTCAGATATTTAATAACATTCCCAGAATGGAAAGACTGTGATAAGACGACCAATACTCCTGATGATATCTGCTCGCTTCTGATAGTGAATTCTTCCCAAGTAATTTATATTGGAGCAGCGAAAATCTAATTTCTCCTTCAGTTCTCGTTTTATTTTATAGTTTTGTATGTTAATTGTTGGTGTTATTATTATTCGTTTGATTGGAACGTTTAATAAGCTGTCTATTCTGGTAAGCTGATAACATTATCTCATTATTATAATAAATTAATATAAGTTAAGGACAATGTTATAAATAAAAAGTGGCATTTTTTTAATCTTAAAAAAAGACGTTTGTCAAATAAATTTAAATATTTATTGTTTATAAAATTTCTTATTTTCACACTTTGTGTACAAAAAATTATTAGAATCCTGTTGTGAAAAGTTTTGGAATTTTCCAAACCGACGAAATTACGTGCTGTGGATTATGGATGCTGTTTTTGTTTACGAAATTATGGTTTAATTTCCATCCTGTTTTTGCATCCTAATTTGCTGAAAAAATTTTCAGAGTAATATTTCCAGATCTAGTACTGTTAATTATTGCATTAAATGTTAGTCTGTCCTTTTATCAAAATGTAACGATTGTTTGAGTGAATGGTTTTAATTAACCGATCTTTAAATCTGCTGGCTATTGCATTGACCACAAATTTATTAAAAGGTCTCTGTTTCATCACATATATGTAGTCAGATACTGTGAAAATTTTCAGCTAATTATCAATAAATTATAAGACAACTAAAGTCTTATAAAAAAAACCTCCATCCGAACTATAAGGATGAATTAAGGAGTCTTCATTTGACGTGTATCCTTTATACTAATTTAGTATTATCGGTTAAAGTATCAAGAGACGAAACACTGACATCCATCATGGTAACTTAAGACACATTGGCTTATGTCACCATGTAATTGAACCGCGTGATATTCTCAACGTAATCAGCTCATGTGATATAAAGCGCAGATTGCAAAAATAAAACAATGAACAAATGCATAATTTCTTTGCTTAATCTTGAAACAACAAGCTCATTATAATGTAATTTCTAAAAATTATGTCACGTAGATGTATTTCGTTTTGTAAAATCTACATTTCTATGTTCAGCATTTCAACAGTACAGGTAGTGTTATGTATTACCTGATTTAAAGGAGATTAGATATGGCCTGTGGTTAATTATTGAAAACCTTAAAATATTTAAACCTCTTGAATTAAAAAAAAAATACATATCTGTTTCTCATGGGTGAAAACATCAATATCGTCTCTCCGAATTAAAGTATTTTTTCAAAAGCATGTAACTCCTCTCAAAATAGTTTCAGACATCTTTATTCATATAACTGGAAAAATTAAAAACTGTATTATGTAAAACGAATTGTAGTAGCACCCTATACTTTCGACGTACAGAAGTATAGGGTGCTACTACAATTCGTTAGATTAAAAGAGAGCAGTTGGGACATATTTTCATTTCGAACGGGTTACCAAACGTATTTAGAATGTATTTATTTTTTATTTTTTTGAAAAATATTATTCTCCATATAACATATAAGTCAATATAGCAGTAGTATAGTCATTTATATCTAGGTTAAGATATATATTTGACCTGTAAAAAAAAACAAAAATTTAGTAAAATAAGTTCTTTTCTAAGAATGGAAAGTATTTGCCGAAATGAACAATTTTTCTTCAGGATTTGATAAAAAAAAGAATTGATTTTAGGTATTTATGAGACTACTGTGAATATTGGGATTTTTTCTATATTTGTCTTGCCTGTAAAGAATTTTTATATTGAAATATTATACAATTTTTATTGTTTCCCCACTCGCCAACGTATTCATGTAGGAATACATAATATTTATGTTCTCAGAATCGAAAATTTTCATCTGGAAACAAATTATGTTCCATGGCTGTCTATTGTGTTCTGGCTTTACCAATGAAACCGTTAATGCGATTTTAATGAATTTTCAATGAGTATAATATGAAGTACAGTTTTTATTTAGATTACTTAAAATATCTAAATTTTAATTAAAAAGATTTAAAATTAACATCTCACGCATGAGAGACTATTGTTCTTTATTACGGACTCTCCTTGTTTTGCACTTTTTTTTTTTTTGGTTTTAACATCCTAATATAACTAAATATAGGATGGTAGAATAAAATATTGTTAGACAGAGGAATAAAATTTACGCTGTGGGAACTCGAAAATATTTTAAATGCCGTTAAAGGATCTTCACCCGGTCCGGATAACATTCACTATGATATGATAAATAACCTTCCACGTAACACCCTTAATTGGCTCCTTGATTTCTATAACTGCATATGGTCCGTTGGGGAGTTCTAATCTACTTGGCGAGATTCGGTGGTAATACCAATATTGAAACATGGGAATGATAAACGATTACCTAATAGTTACCGCCCTACTTTTCTGACTAGTTGTCTAAGTAAAATCATAGAACGGATGGTAATCAAAAGACTGATATGGGTAATAGAAAATAATGGCCTAATTCAAGCGTTTCAGTCTGTATTTCGCTAAGGACGATCTACATTAGATCATTTAGTCACTTTAGAGACCAAAGCCAAATACGCATTAATCAACGGACAACAAGCGATTGCAGTATTCTTTGATATGATGAAGGCATTCGATAGTATAAGCCATACAGCCATCCTTCAAAAATTAACGTCTGTGGGAATCAGTGGACACATGTATCCCTTTATAAAATAATTTCTCTCTAACCTTCATTTTAAGGTTCAAGTTGGCCGTGATCTATCACAAAATCATAAACAGCTCAATGGTGTCCCTCAGGGTTGTGTTCTTAGCCCCACTATGTTCTCACTTGCCATAAATGATCTAGGGCTCAATTTACCAAGAGGCGTCAAGTCTTACATGTGTTTTTATTTATTTTTTTAATTTTTAAAAAATAATTTTTTTTTTTATTTCTATTATTTTGTTTTTACTTTTATCATGCCATAGGCGTTGATGACCAGAGGGTTTTACGCCTTTAAGCAACAATCAACAACAAAAACAACCAGGTTTTTCCTTGTTAAGGGTGTCTCCACTATATAGAGGCTTGGTTGTCCCCAGAAGGGCTCCCAAACCTACATGGTTAACACATGACATAAGCAAATGAATAAATTATTTGTCACAGCTGGATTCGAACCCAGGATTTAGTAGCACAGCACCATACCTACTGAGCTACCCCGTTCCCCAGTTGAAAAAATACATTTATAAAATTCAAGAATTAGCCTTTAAATAATTATTAATTCAAAAACATTTCACTAAATTGGTCGGAGTGGCCCAAATGGATTTTTAACGCTATATTAAATTAAAGCGTAACGTATGGTAAGGGGTGATTAAAGAGCTGGGAAGGAATGTATTAAAATTGATCCTACAATTTCATGATTAAATTTCCCAAGGGATATAGTTGCCTGGCAATTGAAATAGCCTGCCATGAGGGAGTTGTGTTTACTGTCTCTCTGACAAGAATAATCTCTTAATTAGTATCAGTTACTGGCAGATTATTATGTCCTCAAACTTCCATAATCCCTAGCCTCCGATAACGCATTTAGTAACCAGGTATTATTCAACTGTTTGCATTCATTTATTGACGGATTATAATTAGAATGACGTGCTATACTGGTATAATAGAATTGGTATTCGTGGTTTCTCATATTATCTTCATAATAAACGGATTCTTTTGAATCGAACTAACTCGCTGCTGGTGAAAAAAGAAAGAAGAGTTCGATACAAGTTATTGACAGTCAAGCATGGAATTATTGACATACCTCCAAATTAAAAAAAAAAATTAATAAAGATAAAATTTCATCATTTATTATAGATCTCATTGCCATAGTACAGACGGCGGTAATGCGGAGCTCCATTTTGTTTCAAAGTAAATAGAGCTCTTGTATTGGGTTACACGCTCCCAACACAAGTTGGGCTTTGCACATATTGATTTTTATTCATTAATATTTATTCAGGTTTCACAATTCTGTGAAATAAAAATAGCTCCGATAAATTAAATGTACTGCCATATTAAATGTTTGAAGATAGTTTTTTTTTTATGCATCTTTTTTTTTATCACCTGGTAAATATAAAGGAGGTAATTGTGAATAGTGATAGGACACCGTGTGAAAATAAAACTTATGCCCAGGATTTCATAGCTAATAAAGGAGTTCACTAATAGCTATATATTGATGGCTATTATTGATTATCTCATCGATATTAGATGCTATATTTTAGATACGCCGGGATTACATTAGCTACATCCTAAGTAAAAGAAAAATTATTTTCCTCGAAAAAATATTATTTATTTTTGAGCAGTGTACAATTTTAATGTTAATACTGCCATCATCTTCGTTGTAAAGAGATATTATAAACATATATTTTAAATAACACAAGTAATGCATTTCAGTAGAGAGAAGATAAATTCAATAAAGAGAATATTTTAATTAATGTTAAGTAATATATTTCACAAGAGTGGTTCCGTATTTTGAAAAACGTCGGCTACTAAGGCCCTTAATGAGAAGAAACAAAAGTCTCACAAAAACGTTTTAAATCTGGAAATTATTTCTAGTTTTAGGTTTAGAATGTTTTTATAATCTTGGTTTCTTTTGTGAAAATGGTATTATAATACATCGCGCGTTTCTTGACGTGTTTTTTTCCGTAGGGTGGTTTCATAACTCCCAAGCCTATTTTTTGTGAGTGTCACCCATTGGCTAACAGGCCTCACTAATGCCGGGGGGAGGTTGTGAGTGAATTTTGTATTATTTCATGCTTGAAAAAAGCCCGGGTGGGACCGGGACTAGATCTGACAACCCTTGGGTTGGTAGGCTGGCGCGTTGCCACGTTGCTACTGACTGGAAATACAAATAAAATGGAAAGTCAATCATGCCTTCTTCTGGATCTTCTATTCTTTTCCAGCTTTAAAAATAATTTAACTGATTTACGGATTTTAAAGAGGCTTATTTTTGAATTTGTGTGGATATAAAAGTAGTATATTTCTGTATTGAAAGCACTGGTTTCCTTACTCTTGGACCAAGTTCGAGTCTGCAAACTTACCTGATCCTTGAATGAATCAGTCCTTTCTTACCGAATACTGAACCCAAGGGTCGTGTTTGCTGGTTTTTTAATTGTACTTTTTAATATATATGTAAATTATTTTAAATTAAAGCAATAATAAAAACAATTTCGGGTAATATTGAAGGAGTAAAATTTATTAAGGTATTACTGGCTTGTAGACACAATCAGCTATTTATAAGATATAAATCAAATTGATGTCCTATCTCAGTGTGTGCTCCAGCATATATCGGACTTAGGCTAAGAACTATGGAGGAGATAGTAGTCGTATGTTATCCCTCCTCTAAGCCGTATTGGCACTTATACAGAGAAATGTGGAGAGCATAATAAATATATTGCTCCGTCTCCTCCTTTTCGTTTGCGTTTGTAGCAGTTGGTATTGATGTTATTATTATTGGGCGTGTTTTGAATAAGTCACATACTTGTTTTATTCTGCGGCTTTTTATATGTAAATAAATATGATTTAGTAAGCTATGTTCTTGCTTACTGAATCATTTAAATCAAATTAATTTTTGTTTAAGAAAGCCAGTTTTTAGTGCTATTTAAAAATGATATATCTTCTATACACGTTTTAAAATATCAAAGAATCAATACTAGTATGATTTAAAATACTTAAAGTGGCTTCTGTTAAGTAATTTTATTCGTTGGACTGCTTGGTGGGTGGTTATTCTCAGATAAAAACGTTAAAGGTTTTTAATGCCAACGCTTTAGAAATGGACTGGTTAGTATTTAATCACATCATGAAAATGGTTAGATACCCAGGATTGCGTCAGTAAATGTTTTTTCTAATTAGATATAGGTTTTTTTTTTTTTTTTTTTTTTTTAGTTTATGGACGTTCCAACAAAGCTTACCTCAACTAGCCAGCGCTTCAGTTCAACCAATCGTCCTCTTGCAGACCCTGACCTGTCATTTTTTTTAGGACTCGGCTTGGGCAACGTTCTTCCGACATTCTCTTCAGATGCCTGTACAGAATTTGGCGGGGTGTCCCGATCTTTTTGTTTACTGATGTACTCATATCCATACTTTAGCGAATTATCTCATTCCTAATTTTATCCAGCCTGGTGATCCAGAGACATGTCCTCCAGAAATCCATCTCAACCGCCTGTATCTTTGGGTAAAATAAAAACCTTCCTTGTGACTTCACGCTCAGAAAACCCTATAGAATCCAAATAAGAACCTAGGTACTTAAATAAGTTCACCTCAATGGAATCTTAGATATTTAATTTATTTGAAAACATTTTCTTGCATATTATTTGTATGTTACATGTTGCATACTATTTGTCTAACCAAGATCAGAATCGAACCGGCACTTCTACAGTTACGTGGTTCTTAGGTGGTGTCTATCCTTGTCATCTATATCCTACGCAGACTAATATTTGTGCAATAATTTGTTATAATGTCATCGCTAAATGTCTTAATTAATTTAGTACACTAACTCCATTTGTAAGGGCGGTCTCTAACAACAAATAAAATTTTCTAATCTATTCCCTTAAAATAAGGATGTAATTCTAAAAAATTTTCTAAAGAACTGCTTTAAGTAATTTTTAATGTGATGGGTGGTTTTTGAAGATGAATAATTGATCTCGATGTTTTATTTAAGGAATTTTTTGATATTGTTGGATGTTTACTTACAAATACACTTGAATTATAAACTTCCATGTGAATGACTTGAAAATATTTTAATCCTGTTATTTAGTGAATAAGCTTTCTTTCTTTGTCTACATTTTGTCGTTCTCTGAATATCCGGCTTTAGTAAAAGGCCAATTATACCGAACAAAACATTGAATCATAGTGACCCAAAATAGGTCTGTCCGTCATCTTTTAAAGCCTCTTTTTCTTTTGGGAACGTTTTTAGTCATTAGTTAGTCATTAGAAACACAACGTACAATTTAAATGAATATGGAGGTGTGGATTTGAGCACTGTGGGGAATTCCACGTACTAAGTGCGGAGCTAGAAATGCAGCATGCATCCTCTTGCATAAAGAAAGTAGCTTTTGTATTTTTGTAGTCGTAATTTATTACGACTCGTATACTACTGTTCTAGGAAGCAATCTCTTAGACGAAGCTGTTTTACTGCACAGTATTGAAATACTATCTCCTTACCACTGTATTTACCATCTTCATCTTCTTAAAGAAATTATCATATCTTCGATAAAATGTTGTTAATATGATTGGTTGGATTTACTCGGAAATAACCATATTCCCTTTTTGAAGTCAACTGTTTTATATTCATGTAATAGTGGTCCGTTCCAATAGAAATTGCTATATAGTTTTACAAAAATAGCAGAAAAGTGTTAAAGTCCTGGGCGAAGAATTAGAAGTTGGATATAAACAATTAATTGGTAGTAAATAATTAAGAAATAAAAATAACAGCTAGTCAGTATTACTAAAATCAAGAAACGAGATTTCCTAGAGAAGGGACTCAAGACAGACAGCGTAAGTTAGAGAGCAACTGAATGTGCCTCATGGGTTTGGTTTAACTTGAAATTTCCTGGAAAATGATATATTAATTATAAAATAAAATTTTGCTGTATTTAATTTTAAAATCTTCCAGATGTGTATTATTTCTTCATGAATTTTATAGAACATTGCAAAGAAGAAGCAAAGTGTATTTTTACAATACTGATTCAAATTACATTGATAACTGATAAGTAGCCAATTATTCGAGGAAAATCTTGTTTTTATTAATTGATATTCTGTGTCCGGGGCTCCTTGACTTGAGTCTCCATTACCTGTGGAGCATCTCAAGGCTCTTCATCGTTTTAAATCACCAGTAGTCTAAATCAAGAATTCTAAAGAGGTGATTGTAGCCTATGCTTTCGGAATCGAACCTATGCCTACTTATTTATCAAGTGCCACCATGACGACAAGTTCCCCTTGTCAATAAAACAAGACTGATTCCATGGTTATGCCATTTCAGCAAAGGAACTCTCCACCGCTCTAACTATTCACTGTTTTCTGCGAACCTTCAACTCCTTTCTGTACTTCGATATCCCACAGAATAAGCATTACAACGTCTCTACCAAAGTCAGTGTGTAGGCTTAAGCTTACCCGTCAAAAGGATAAAACCATCATCTCGTCGTAGCTGTAAGTATAGCTGAAGCTACAAATGCTTAGTTAGTTACGTAATTAAATCCATAATAAAAAATTAATTAAGTAAATAATACTAAAAAAATAAACAATTTGTGTGAAATGAGTTTTATAAACGTAGGAAGTGGGTTAAGTCGATACCTACAGTTATAGAAGACATTTGCTACACTACAGCTAAAGACAAACCATTAGAGGGGTCCTGTAAATTGGGGACAGAAATAGAGCGTGCTGAAAGACAACAGGAAATTTAGTTTAAACATTGCTAATTGCACCATAACCCACATTGCATCAAATTATAATTATATGATTTCTTTTTAAGTATGCTCCATTATTTTAGTTAAAATGGTGATGAAATTTTTAAAAAATCCCTTAACTCGGATATTCCAGTCTTAAATATTAATAACAAAATATAAAAATAAATCCCGTACATTCAAGTGTCTTTTCTTGGAAAATCATCTCTATCTAGGAGTATTTATTTATGCAGCAAAGTTTAGAGTTTAATCTCGCCCTTTTGTCATTTTTTAATACACAAAAGTCTAATACAGAATGAAAAAAAAGAAGAAATTTCAAATTAAAGAAGTAGTAAAGAAAAAAAAGACGAAATGTCTTATATACTTTATGTTGAATTTATGTTGTAAAACATCTCCCTATAGCAATTTAAGTACATTGAATAGGTATATATTAAAGTGGGTTGTAGTAAAATTTTGAATAAAAATCAGTAAACTATTAAATTGTATTAACAATATTCACGGCATCCGAGTCATCAGCTTATACCTCGCTTAAATTTTTAATTTAAATGTGTTCCGATATTGACTTTACCTCTTCTACTTCGAAATTCCTGTAAATAATTTTCTTTTCTTTCGAAATCAATTAAATAATTTAATTACCCAAATAAATAAGTTGAAACTCTTCTGTTCATTATATAGTTATGTATTTACTTTTTAAGACTTGTTAGGTTTAAGATCAGTCATTGCAGTGTCAGTGCTAATTGGATTGTGAACTCTTGCCACACCTCTGTGGAAGTAAGGAAAGTTTTGTTTAACTTATTAATTGTTAATCTTAATTTCTCAAATCTGTCTTTTAATTGCAGTAGCCGTTAGTAAAACTACTAAGAACTCAGGTATTTTCTCTTCCTGTTTATTACGGATTAAAGTTCTGTTCTTGTTGTCACCCTTTATACTACCCTGTAATAATAACAACGATTATTGTTTTAGCTCTCTCTTGTTTCTTATTTAAATATTTATTGGACACCTTAAGTGTCTAAAGAACTCAGATCATTTATTCACAAGTGTAATACCCTTGTCTTGACTATATCCATTTATGCTTCTCTTTCTGACAGAACGTCCATTACTCTAGTCTTGCTATTCATCATGTTACGAACAAATAAACAAAACAACAGAAAAAAACAATATTTAAAATATGAAAAATATGACTCGTAAGTTGTCATGTCATACCATTTTTTGATAATAATCATTATCGTGTTAAGCTATGATTAACATCTTAAGAATTGTTGGGTGCAGCGGAACAATTAGAGTCCATTTTTTTCCAATTCGGATTATTAGTGTCACCTATTAGAGGTTATTGAAAGCTTTTTACAAGACTATTCATTCATTTTTTAGTCCTGACAATCTCCCTCTTTCAAGATACTATCAAAAGTAATGTATAGAGGGTTTTGTACAATACTAATAAACTTTTGACCATGTAAAATTAATGTTGATAAAAAATATAATTTTATTTTGTAAAATGACCGTTCATATATGATGATTAAAGAACTCTGTGAAATGTGAATTGAAGATCTCACTTGGCTTTCATTCTGTTCCTACTCAATCTGTTTGATGGTGGTGTGAATTTAATTGAGTACACTCATGATAAAATTCTTTTTAATTAACAGAGAATTATCCACTCTTGATTGAGCTTTTCTGTTGTATGATAGTTTTGCAACAGTATAACTTCATTAAGATTCCTAAAGATATAAAAAAAAAAAAGTTAAGTTTAACTCTACGAGTTTTCCTGCAAGTCGAAACAATTGGATATTTCAACATATGCGGTAGTCGCCAAGATAAATTCTTGTGGAATTAAATAATTATCAAGTTTACTTCAAAGGTTTAGAAATTGTCTTCTATTGTTTCTACATAAATCGTGGTAATCGATTTATTTGAAAAAAATGGAACTAAAATCTTTATTTTCAATTTTTCATTTTAATTTAATGTGGTCTTGCCTTTGGGTGATTCATATTATACATTATAATAAAAAAAAAAAAAAATAGGAACTTATTATTTTTTCAAGGAAAAAACCTTTACTACTTAATAATCAGGACAAATCCCTGCATAAGAGGGTGTAAAAAATAAATAAATTAGAATACTTACTTACAAATGTAAAATAACTGACATGATAATGACCATAATTTTTCGTATGGTGTAATGTTGATGAATTTGAAGTTTGATTAGAACTAGCTTCTCCTAATATAATTATTTATAAGTGAATGAAGGGATGTTTGAAACGTTTTCAAGAAGATAAAATAAAGAGCATTAAATTTTTTTTCCTCGAAAAGAAAACAAATAAGTACAAAATATTTTTTACTCTTAGCCACAGATTAAATAATGAAAATCAGGTATGTAATATAATAATATTCATTTGAACACATAATTATTCGATAACCATCCTCTCTCCACCTGTTACAATGTCTATCATCAATAAGCGTCATACTATTATTATAATTATATAATTTAGTTAGTTACCTTTAATTAATTAATGAAGTATGTATAGCGTTACAATAGCAGTGTTTGTTGTGGGGGCATATTGTAGTGCACCAGAGTTCAGGAACAGGTCACGGGATCGGGCTATTATTGTACGTGCGGCCTGATGACCCTAACCCTGCACACCCTCCCTGCCTTCAACAAAATATTTAAATGTTAAAACCAAAACGTATTCTTTAAACTAGCTCATGGCGATTCCGTTCCATTTGCTCCGCAATGTTAATAAATGTTGAATTATATTTGATTGATATTTCTTTTTGATTAACTCATTGGTGAAGAGACTCGAAAAAAATAAGCACGCCAAAAGAAAAAAAAAAGAGTTCGTTTGACTAATTACTTTTTCTACACGGTTTGTCATTCATGTTGTTGGAAGTAAGGAATTCGTATCAAAATCAATTATATAAAGTAGCATAATTAAATTTATTTTGGAATTAAGGTAGAATACGTCAGTAATCGATAAGATGAAAAAGAATAACAATAAAGGAAAAAAAAGTAGTGTCTAGTTATGAATTCATTCCACGCCCTATTGTTGATAGGAACATCCGCTTGTATTACATTGCGCGCAACCAATACGTGCCCAATAAAACGTATTATGTACCAGCCTTTCCTCATCCATGGATTATTAATAGACTGCGGTGAATTGAAGTCAGGTCATTAAATTCTTACATTCAATAATATTTTTATATAAACGTTTTAACATAAATATTACTGTATTATACTGTAATGAGATATGTTATATGTTACAGAAAGCTATATTGTTATTATAAAAAAAATTATATGTACCACTGTTTACATCGGGACATGCTCGTGCCTTACTTCAGGTATCCCGAGTTTATTTTAAAATTATAATAAATTATTAGTGTGGAAAAGGGGGACTGAAAATTGTGAGCCCTTTCTGGCGATAACATGCATATATATTTTTCTCTTAAGTTTCAAAGTGTTAATCCCTGGAGGGGCAATTAAAGTTAGTGAGTTAGTTCAGAAATCTTTATCTATTATAATATAATATAGGAACGAATTTGGGTGGTCTTATGGCTTATATAATATGGCTTTTCTGCTGTGTGACGTCTTCGCCGCCGCAGTGACGTCTTCTAGCCGCTTTCCGGTGCAGGTTCAGCGGTTGGCGAAATGGTGAAAACCATGTATCCTCGCCTGGTGTCTGAAAGACGTCTTTCTTCCTCGGTGGCTGGCCAGCGTGTCCTGGAGCCTGGCGTGATGGTAGGGGTTGGCCAGGTCCTAGCTTGCATGGTGCTTAGGCTGGGGCGGCATTGCAGTCGCAGCGTCTTCGGTGTCTTCCGGTGTCCGCGGCAAGGGGGGCATCAGAAAATGAGACCCTCGACCCCGCCTTTATATAAAACCAAAAAATAACCGAAAAATTCGGATTACTTAAATCCGACAACCACCAATGTTGAAAGACATTGTATATAACTAGTTAAAGATAAAAAAAAATATTTTTTTAAAATCAACACATTTTTCAGATGATTGAAGTTAACTGCAGGAACTACTTCAAACGCTTTTGTCACTAAAGAAGGGATAGAAACTAAGAGCCGAATAGGAAAAGCCAAAAAAAGTTTTTAAAATTATGTATAGTAGTTGTGAAAAATCTTGTTTATATGGTGGCCTGAATAGCTTTCTATTCATATCGGAATGAGGAAGAAGAAATCAAAGTCGGTAGGAGATAACCTGATGTTGCCTTTTGAAAGGCAATTCTGAAACCCACAAAAAAAAAAAGAGCAAGTCAAGAGTGACATTGCGATGGTGGTTGAAAAGTACCTGGACCAGGCTGTCAAAAACGTGGTAAGAAACAAAATAGATTGTAGCTAGAAGAACGGAATGGAATTCGTTTGTAGACGCTCTCACCTCCACCCTGGTATCAAGGAAGGTACTAGTGGGAAATAAAAATAAGGGAATTAAACTTTATCCTCAGCAACAAAATTTACTTCCATTTCTACTTAAAATTTTAGTGGATTGTGAGTGAAATTGACGTCTATAAATAATGAAATTTGGTACGATAGCTCTGTGCCTTTCACCCTCGAATGAAACTCAAGACTTTTATTTTAAGAATTTAACTGAAGACTATTTTATTCACTCGGCAAGAGTGTCCTACTTATCGGCTCCTAAAAGGTGTTCCATGAGCATCTATCTCATGATAGACGAATTGTACTATTTTTTTATATAATCGAATATGAAGAAGACAAAAATCATTGAAAGTAATCGTTTAACACTTTCAATGCAATTTGAAATTGAAATTGTAAATTGCAACTCTTCCATCAGGGGCTAAAGAATCCAGATTTCATAAAAGATCTAAGATACTCTTGACTCGGTTCATAATTTAAATTAAAAAACTCAGGTGAGTAAAATGGTCAAATGAGATAAAGAAGATGTCACGTGACTATTGTACTAGTCAGAGAAATGCTCAATCTTGCAAGGAAACCAGAGCAAAACTGAATTGAGCATACTAGGAGAGATAAAAGAGGGAAAACATAAATAAGCGACAATAACAACATCAAAGGGTTAACGGGAGATAGACAAAAATATTTTTAAAAAACATGAAATACTAGAAAAATATATGTTTATTTCCCGTTATGAACAAAATACTCAAGGCTACACCTCTGCCGGGTTTATTGCTTCTTTAATGCTAACAAGGAAAGGTGCGGTAAGGTTTTCCTGTTCGTGTACAGATAAAAGGGACGGAATATATTTGCAAGGTGCCTTTACGTGTAGTGTTTTTCGATTATGATTAATGGCGTAAAATTTTGCTGGTATTTATTATTTTTTTTTTTTTTTTTTTAAAAATAGATATTTTATTTAACTAGATGCAACTTAAACTAAAAATTCAACTCAAATTTTGCTTCGAGATTCCTTTGAGTAAACGTTTACACGAGATAATTTACATAGGAACTGGTAATATTTATAAAGATAGGTGCCAGTCACGTTTAAATTGTCTATATTTCCCTGTTTCGGGGAGATCACAGACTTCAAGAGCCGTCTGGTTTGGGTTTGATAATGTCCATCTGTGGGTCATTGGCATTTTTTTGTATTTCCTGACATAATAACAAAACAATTTTATTTTTAGCATTTCAAAAGTACCTACTTTTAACCTTTAATATATGGAGCTAATTTCTATAACTAAGTGTTTTAACTTAGCCTAGCTTAAAAACTTTAAATAAATGCTATGTGAGAAATTACACTGCTCTGATTCCTATACTAGTTCAACGAAGGACTTAGAGGTAGTTTTTAGAGACGAGGAAGGAAACACTATCAGAGTAACAATGGAACTAGGGATACACTTTATAGGCGTTGATGACCTCAGGGTTTTACGCCTTAAAGCCCCAGACAACAACAAAAACAACTAGGGATACTCTTGGAGGGTTAGATTATGCCTAATTTTTTTTTTTATTATTCATTTGGTATACTGATATTTGTACATAGTCTTCCTTTTAGGACTTAACCATTTTTAAATTTCAGGGCATATATTTTCTTCAGTCAAAGAAAAGTCAAAGTATTAATATAAATACTCATTATATTTATATTAATTCACAATGTAATTAAAATTGGCAATTATGCTATCATTTTTTTTATTTATATCATTTTATTTGTCACGGAATAACACATTTATTGTTCTTATCTAAGCTATTATTATTTACTATAAAATTAAGCGCACTACTGTAAAGATTTTATACTGTCACATTTATCACTTTTAATATACATCATAAACTAGAAAGTTGTTATTCTCATGGCATTTGAAATAATTATACTGAAACGCCATCCACTGTTTTAAAATTAAGCACTTATTGCTATTGGAAATAATCACATTTTGAACGTTTACGAGGGTTTAAAGTATTTGCTTTATTAGGATATTTACTACGTGAGCTGCATTCAATATAAATATTTGCATAGTACTTAAGTTAAATATTTAATTATTAAGTAATGAAATATTGCATTAAGCGCCCATTTTCTTTTTTTACATATGACTAATATTAAGAAAAACAATTGAACAACAAATTTATTCATGTGTTTTTTTGTTTTGTTTTTTATGATTTATTTATTGTTATTTACAACTGTATAAATATATATATACAAGTAAATTTGCTGTAGATAATATGACATGATACAAACGTGTGGAGAATCTACCCATTGATAGAACTCCAATAACATTTCTAGAGTAGAAGATCTTGAGGCCATCTTCTTTTCGAGATGCCTAGGAGGATTATTAGGTAATGAAGGAGAAGGCAGGTTAGAAACAAGTGGGTTGGGAAGTTTATCACGGAAGGATTGGTATCTGGTTCTACCCATCTCGGCAACATATGGAATATTAAGGTCCTGATGGATGACCTGCTTTGTGACAAAGTAAGAAGCATTAAGGATTGGGTTCGAGTGGAATTCGATGGTTTAGTGGAGCCCCATAGCTCAACTCCGTATGTCCAGATAGGCCTAATAACAGTTGTGTAGATCAATCTTTTGTAATGGATTGGATGTTTGGACCGTTTGTCCAGTAAATGTTGTAATAGTCGGAATCGACGAGCAGTTTCCTGTCTTTTCAGTCCTGTCCTATAGAATAAAAATTAGATGTTAGAATATGTTGGTTACCTTTATGGATAGGATTGTCCTCCTTTCTTCTTCCTTTGTATTTCTGAAATAACTAGGTAGGGGCAAAAAGAAAGAAGATTAAAATCTAATTTTATATTAACAACCGAGGAGTAAAAACAAGTTTATCCTGTACAAACCTGCAATATATGACGGCACTGTGGGACTTTCAGTGCCTTTTATTCAATACCCTTAATCCTGCAGGAGTGTCCTTTTTCGTTCCCTAAGAGGTGTCTAGTGAGCATTTATCTCATAGTTGACTATTTATACTTTTTTTTATAATAATTGGATGTGATGATGAAAAAAAATCTTTAAGATTACTTTCAATGCAATTTGAAATTGTAAATTTTTGCTCTCCCTTCATGGGCTAACGAATCCAGATTTTGTAAAAGATCCAAGATATGCTTGCCTCGGTTCATAATTTAAAATAAAATATGCAGGAGGTGTCCAGATAATCAAAACGCTCAAATGAGAAAAAAAAAATGTCAAGTTCGGATTGTACTGGTAAGAGAAATGCTCAGTCTTACCGTCGGGAGGCCAGAGCAAAACTAAACTGAGTGCAGATGATTTTTATGTTATGATCTCCTCTTATGAGATTGTGACATGTACATCAACCAACATACTTGCTATAATCTACTAATTAATGTTTTTCTGATTCAACGGCGTGTAAAACAAACAACCACGATAACCTCATATTAGAGAATATGGTTGATTTATTAACCAAATTTTATTATTAGAAAACAAAATCTGAAGGTTACAGGTTTATTGATCTACCATTTAATATTTCACTGATTTAATCATGTATTACAATTCTTTATGGTATTGAAGTAATATTACTTGTATTCTGTTCTAAGTTTGATCCGATTCGCTTCTTTGGACAGAAAATTACTATATCAAATTGAGTTCTCAGAACGCCTAATTATTATTTTTTCGGTTACTAATGAGGATATTAATCCGGGATCTCTAATGATATATCAGTTGCTTTGATTCAGTATATAATTAATTCTAAAGATGGTTCGTCCTGTTGTTTTTTTTTGTATGCATGTGTATAAATGCAGTTCGTAGCATTGAGCTTTATGGTAGGAATCAAAATAAATATGTTTCGCTGGTGAGTTTAAAGGAGGGAAGACATTATTTCACGCATTCTTAATAAAAGAAAAAAAAGAATAAAGTTTTTTACTTCATTAAATGTTGTAATTTTAATTTTATTTGATTAATCTTACTTCTACTTGCTTTTAGAGAAGGTTAAAAAAAATTTTATTCATTCACGGATGAAATAAAAATGTATTCCTTGAGAATTGAATTGAGAATTTGATTCAGCGTCTATAGTCCAATTTGTGTTCAGACATGATCAATCGAATCGTGCGACGAAATTTTCATCGATTGCGCGGGTTGCCATCCCTTAGTGTATATAGTATATTGCATTCCTACAAAATTTTAAATTCGAGTTTTTGACAAAAATACACGTTTTCCGATCCCCTGAGTCCAAAAATCTTCCCCTAAATTACCTTTAATTTTCTTTATTTGATAAAAATAACCTGTTTCTATTTTCAGCAATAGTAAATAATGCTTAAATAGAAGAGAGAAATGCTTTATTTA
>NW_027105022.1:1024473-1035587 GCF_000696795.3 Halyomorpha halys
TATATATACAATGCATATATTTACATGACATTCCAAAATTTATGTATATATATATATATACAAACGTAAGTATGTTTTCCTTTTACAATCAATACTCGTCTACACACTAAATGCAAATATTTTAATTTTTTTTTGTTATTTTTTATTTAACAATTTCATTCCATTTGACAATTTTACTCTCCATAATTACTCTCTCAGACCCTCTCCAGTAATCCGCTACCCTCGTTCGATCGGTCAAACAAATTAAACGGATTTATCATTTAATAGCAATGAAAAATTAAACCAAGGACATAACAATCATAACAGTAGACCAGTTTACAGAAAAACAAATAAATAAATAAATTAAAAAAACAAATCAAAATATTAGTTTTATGAATAGCTGAAGGAGAAAAGTTGAGTTATTCAATTCGAACCTAAAAAATCAAGACCATTTGGCTGGGAAAGCTTTCCCAATGCACTCCGGTTTAGTTAAAATGTTGTATTATTGGAAGGAACGAAATTAATATTCGTTATTCCCACCTCAAGACATTTTAAAATACAAATCTTTTTGGCGACAAAAAAATTAAAATTTTTTGTCTATAATTTTTACCTTCCGCTGTTCCCCCCCCCCCGAAAATTACAAAAAAATCAGGACAATTTCAACGCAATCCCTCCATTATGCATAAATCGTTATTGAGAACGTGAATAGGGTGGTACGTACAAGTTGTGTAATATCCACACCACTCCCCCCATATTTTTTAAACTCTTGGATTTTTTAGTGGCGTATTTTCTGAGATACTTATGTTCGATCATCTATGCGCTATTAACTATTGTAATTTTTGGTTTATTTAAAATTTTCTAAGTAAATACGAAAAACTAAGTATCATTGATACTTCTGCAATGGTTTTAGAAAATATTTTTTCTATTTCCCTATTGTTGTTTCGGTCCATAATAAGCCCTCGGAAACGCCTTGAAGAACAATTGAAGAATTAATTAAGCCGAGTTCCTCGAAAAGGCTGATCAGTTTGGAGTAGCTCCACTTGGCTGTGGTGCAATTTATCGACCCCAATAGGAGCAGTTGACGCCTTCCCTTCTAAAACCTGTTGACCCTTCCCTAGTTTAATTAAGGCACTTAGCTTTCCATTTTCCCCTTCCTTACTTCAAGATCAGGCTTTCTGAAGAGATATCTCAGGGAACTGATTGCTTTTCAATTATATTTAAACAGCCTGTCAACTTCCGTAAGAGTAACAAACCTTTTTTCTCTTGCCTGAAATTAATAAGCACCTTGACCCAAAGACCTTCCAGATTTCCAAAAATTCCAAAGACCTTTCAGAGATCCAAAGATCTTTCAGATTAAAAAAAATTTTTGTAAACCTCCACAAACCACTTGGAATTAGTTCAATGAGTAGGATGTTATTCAACAAGCAATAGCTTTGCTAAAAAAAAATTGTGTAGATCTTCATTTTAACTGATATATATAATACCTCTTAAAAAGAAAGTATATTTAGTACTTCTTAACGGTGGAAAACCAATTGAGTAGCTCTTTCACTCATTTATCTATACACCACACATCTTCATCTGAATCATTTGAAAAATCTAGAGGTGGTTCTAAAAATTTAAATGATCTAAAACATTTGCTATTACATTTTGCATTATCCGAAGTAATCGATTACCTTTTTTTTATGAAAATTCATTAGGCTAATAATTTTGGATAAACTATGCCGAAATTATAGATTATGCTTCATTTTTTTGCCGTACAGTTCGTACGTTTTCAAAGTGGTAATAGTTCGTCATCTTATTCATTAATGCTTACATTTATTTTAGTATTTCTTTATTCGATGTCATATTTTTGAGAGTAAATTGTAAGACCTCTTGCAGATATATCAGGGTTTAATATTTTTTTTCCCTGATACACCTACTATGATTTTTATCCGATGTGTTTCACTAAACTATGTACTAAATTCTGATTACAGAAGTCTTTTAAGGAAAACTTCCAGTTCGTTTTCGAAACCATTTGTATGGGAAGGAACACCTGAATCCAATGTCCAATTTCCGTTTCACCTATCTGTTTTCCCCAAAGGATTTGCCGAGAGCTTTCACGTCTAGTGACCATTACAAATTGTTTCACTTTAGAACCGTACAATTTGAAAACGATTCAGTTCCTTCCATTTCCTTACTGACATCACTTTTAAAGATGGGCTGAGATGAAATATTGTTGTTGATTCCAATTATTATGAGATCATAAAATTATTGGTTGTTGAAAGTAACATTGCTGTTTCATATTTGTTATAATCTCTAATAAATTGTTAAAATAAGCTCTATAATGTAAAAAATATTTGAATATTACATATTATAAAAGCTGAAATGATAATAAAATGTTATTATGGACAAAAGTAATTAAACGTTAAAGGTATTTATAAAAATGAACAAAGAATATATGTATCCCAGAGGAGAAAGCAAATAGTGGATTTAATTTTGTCCACTATGAGCTAAATAGATTGTTGTCCAATTTCTTCCGTTCCAAACAAAATTAGTAAATATTAATTATGCCGACAAATCCAAAAAAAGTTGTTTTTGTGTTAGTTTACTGAAGAGGTTATTGCCTAACCATTAAGTCATAACATGAAAATAACAAACAAAAAAAAAGACAATAGAAAAGATAAAAATGTAATATACAATTCTTAGATTTATTTTTAGCATTATTCATGTTCACAATCAACATTTTCTGTCTGTTTCTCTTTAAGTTTAAGATTCAGTAGGCGAGAATGGGACCTTAATTTGGGTATGCTAGATGGAGTTTTCTGTTTTGTATGGAAATTCCCAAATTTGTATACACTTTCTACGTAAAAATATGGAGAAAGATATTATATAAAAATAAACCAAACTAAATAAGGAAAACTTAAAAATGAAAAGAGACAAATTCATAAAAAGTATTACATATTTAACCAATTAACAAAGTAAACATAGTAATCATAGAAAATTTTTCAGTGCAGAATTTCTTTTTGTCTAATTTAGTTTATTTCGTCCTGAGGATTGGAAAACAAAATTTAACTGGATGTGTAACTTTTGACGGAAGCAGTTTGAACAGATATTTTCTTTTGTATAAAAGTTATATTATATAATATTTTTTTAAACCATGTATGCCCCTTTTAGATTAGTCCAGGGCACAGTTATCTATACTTCTGGGTAATTTTAGTTTTTTACCTCGAAAGTGTATCGCGTGTTTTGAATAACAGACGTATAAAAACTATATTGAATAAAAATTCTCTTACTTTTTTTTTATAAAGCATGTAACTCCGCTTACAATTAGCTTAAGAGATTGTCATCTACAAATACTGGATGAAACGAAAACTACTTAATTAAAAATTAAAATAATACTAAATTGGTGAACATGATGTCATTAATCTATGCCATGCAAATATGTATAATGTTTATGAATGAACTAATGAAACTCAGAAAAGTTTTAATATATGTTATTATAAGGAGTGGTGTTGCTCACTGGGCAGGGAACTGGAGTTAGAGTTGCCTGGAGCCCTGGGCTCGTGTCCGGAAATAGATAGCTGAGTTCATTCTCTGTTCTATCAGCCGTAAATCAACCCTTGGGTCGGAAGGTTTCCAGAGATACCCATTTTCTTTAAAGGCAATATGTACTTGACTCTTTAATAGTTCAGTAATAAAAACAAAAACCTTTGTTATTAGGTGTGCTTGTAAACCCATTATATCACCTTACATAATCGTTGATCTAGAAATAATACTCTACTTTAATAAGTAATAATATAATAAACAGTATTTTAATGTCCTATTACCATCTATTGATTATAAAATTCGGAACCGAAAGGTTAGGAACTGAATTCTTTTCTTTCATTTATTATAAATTTTCAATAGTAAGAATTAGATTTAAATCTTAAATGATTCTTTAAATTATTTCTTCTTGAATTAATAAAGATGTTCTAAATAATGTATTGTAATAATATTAAATGACATCAAAACAATTTTAGTTAATTTTATATAAAATATTTATGAAATAAATAACAGTTTTACTCATCTACTTATATACTACTAATAAAATTTGATAATTTATTAAAGTAAACAATTAAAAAGCAGAAGGGTGCTTCTGCGAATGGGTTACTCAGTCCTTCTTCAATGGTAAAGTGAAGCCAAAAAGTAGAGAGATGACCACGCCCACGGAGCTATGGTTTACGCTAAAATTAATATGAATGCCTAAGATTATAGGAACTGAAACAGATGGGAGTCTGTGCTTTGCTCCTATTCTTCTGCCACTTGCGTCTGGTGTTTATCATAAGGCCCTCCTTTTTGGCTTCACTTTTCCTGGCAGATTACTGTCCCCATTATCCTGCACCCTTCAAAACTATCTTAAAAAGGTTTGAACTACAAAATTTAACAAAACAATTTATCATAAATATCATCTAGATTTGTGGACTATTCTCACTAGTGCTAGCAATGGAGATAGCATTGGTGATAACATATGCGCCTGAAAAGAAAAAAAGTGTTTGTTGAGTCATATCTAGTACAATCCCTGAAACTTTATTGGAATGCCAGTTATAACCGTTTTAGATGAATTTTTTAATTTAATAAACCAAATAAATACAATTCCACAACGTCTTTTGAGATAATCAGATTTCAACCATCGATATTTCTGATGAGCTTTGGATAAAGAAAAAAATGGGTAATTAAAAAAAATTGTGGGGTTCACACATTATACATTAACTTAATATTCATCCTCATGCTCTGTGTAGTGATTGGCTCGTGCTGGAGTTAATAATAAATAAAAAAATCTAAAGAAACAAATAATTTGTATGTACTGTTTCTATAAAACTTCGTATTTTAGGGTTTCTCGAGATTGGAATAACGAATAGCGAAAAGTTTTGTTCCTGCCAAACATGCAACAGTTTTACAAAAGATTACGAAGTATTAATGCAGTCGGGAAAGAAGCAGTCTCGCCTTTTTCCGTTTGAATCCAATATTATCTATTTTCCCCCTTAGTTATTCTTAAAATTCTTTAACATTTTGTATATGTTTGCTAACAATGAGAACTGATATCTTTTTTTAGATAAAAAAAAAGTAAAGTTTTTTTGGAGGAAGGTTATTGACAAATTCGGTATTTGAGCCCTGAGAATTTCAATGAGGATAAAACCTATCATTAAAGACCTGGTATTAAAGACCACTTAACATTTCATTCATAAATGAGTATAATCAAAATCATTAGAGCCGTATTAAGAAAAAAAAAAATGTGAACAATCGATTCCATAAAGTACCACATATTCCTTATATATTGGTAAGCGAAAGTAAAATGAAAAGAATTTGCAACTGTAGTTTAGATTCGGTCTGCGGTTTCATTTCATTTATTTTTAGTATTTCTTCGCAAATGCAGAACAAAGCAAGTTAAAACAAATTGGACTAATGTTCTTATTCAGGAAATGACAGAGCATGGTAATCTGTTTCAATCAAACAACAAAGGCCACAAAAGAGTCCGGAAATAAAATGGTTGCAAAAACCGTTATAACCAAAACAATCATTTATAAATTAAAGCAGTACTATAGACTAATAATAATACAATAGACTAAGTAACAGATCTGATAAACTAGATTATTAGTGTTTATATTTATAAGCACCCTCAATAAAAAGAAATTCTTGAGGACACTGAAGAATAAATCAATGCTAGTAAGTATTAAAATGTATTAGCTTATAGTTATATTTGTTTTAGTTTAAATAAATAAGTGTTTTGATCTCCAGATTTATTACAAAAAAATTAAGTAATTACTATAAAGGTACATCTTTGGAGATAACTGTAATATTTAAAACATTACAAAGGAAATAGTTTTTGTTTATTATTTCTATTTTTTATATTTATTTTACATTTAATTACGATTTTTTTATTGGGTATTAATTGCCGTTTTAATAATGTTACTTGAGTTGCATTTTTTTATTTTCTATTGATGTATTTTCAGTAAATAAAATATACTATATTTTTGAGCGTAGGAAAGAATTTGCGCCATTCTTATTCCTTAGTTTCCTTATCCTTAATTTTATTTTGTGTTATTATAATGAACTACATAAAGTTGAACTCTGAGAACTGGTCAACAAACTGTTCAAAATGGTAGTAATTTTAGGATGCAAGAGTGTTATTAGGAATATAGTGTTGATGAGATGAATAGTTGTGGAGTTGAATGAATGGCGTGATATAAGAAAAAAAAATGAAAAAGAACCCCTGAAGGTTCAGTACTTTGCAAAGAAGTACTGTTTCTTGAACAACGGTTATGCAAGCATGTTATTTGTTCAAGCTCACGGTCAATCGCCAGAGTTTCCCCAACTTAGGGCACCTACTTTAGTACTTACCACTATATGAACGCCGGAGGCTCTTGACCCCTGAGGATTGACTCAGAGCTACAGTTAAAGAATAAATAATTATTTGGCAAACTTGGATTCGAGCCCGAATTGCTTGGAGTTAGTAGCTAAGTGCCTCACTCATTGAGATCTCCCGTTCTCCTGACACTTGACATTATTATTTTTATTGTTAATCGTTGATTCTTTTTGCATGGAATTGCAAATTCAGAACTAAGGTGGGAGACGTGTTCCAACTACCTACAGATATATATTTAATCAAACATTTAAAATATTTGCACCATTTTTGACGTGTCTAAGTGAACCACTTGTTGAGCCTCGCTTAGTACATGAAATGGCTGTTCCATTCCATACTTTACTGCCACCGTTGATTTCGGGATCAGCCCATTCGTTATTATAGTATTATAGCTGGCGTTAGCACCGCAGATTCTTGATGGTACTCAGTTTGACTTCAGTCAAAGTTCGGCCGCCAATTCCTGATATTTGTGAAGCTCCTCAAGCACAGTTGAGCTGATTTAGTTATCGATTGAAATCGAAATATTTATAATTTTAGCTTTATTTTCTTTTCCGTTTATGAGGAGTATGTATGGTTTGTTGTGGTACACTGTGTTGTCAGTAATAAATGGTTCGTCCCGATACAGCTCGATGGGACCCTTTTAAAGTATTTTACTAGTATTATACTTATAATATGGCGTCCTTACATCCAATGGATGCAAACATTTCGCCAAATTATCTTGCCTGTGAAGCTACTCCGTACTCGTTAGCACTTCTCATCCTCCTGTGATGTGCTGTATTGATTCCAACGGCGTTGAGCATAACCGACATTTGTTGCATATTGTTATGTTCTAGAATTATTGTTGGTTAGACCATGCCTTTTGTATGATTGAGTAGCATTAACCTGGTCTTGAATGGAAATTACTGACCCCTTGCAACCTTATTTAATAACCTTCCAGATTTTAACCAATCGAATGATCTTTCTTGGTGTATGGAGGCTTCTTTCAGGTAGTTATATAATCTCCCATGCAGAGTTATATAATCCCCATATATATTCTTCCATTGCGCCAATCGTTTATTTTTCTGATATAATTGTGAAATAGTCGATGAATAAAGTCGATCTTTGTAGGATGTTGGTTGGTGGATCCGCTCTTGCCTAAGTGTCTTTCTCACAAGACGATTTGTTTCTTGTAGGCTGGTATTTGACCTCTGCAGTATACTAAAACTTATGGATCTTGTTAGTATTGTGCTGCATTCTTCTATGGTTACCCATGGTACATATTACCTATACCAGTTTATGGATTTGTGACTTAAAATGGGATGAAGGTAATCCTCCTGTTCAAAGAAACAACAACATATAAACCACAAATGAATTGAGGATGTAGATGAAATAATAGGCCGTGGTACCATACGCAATATATTGGTTTTATTTTGTTTATAATCAATAGAAGCAGCTTAAAAGGGTAATGGATGGAAAATTGTAAAGGGAAATAAATAGTAAACATCGTTTTAAGAACATGTGGATTAATAAATATTTTTAAATTAATCTTAACGATGTATTTTTTTTTCCTGAAAAACTATATACTAACGTGAATGACAAAATATCATTAACCGAAGTAATATAGAATTTTTTTTTCCGTTTAAGGATGAGATGACTGTGTGCTAGAGGTTCTATTTCCTAATGGAACGCTCAAGTTCTCACGTATGATTTAGTTCCGCACTCCGAGATAGATTTAAATTTATTCCAGTCTCCATTCTTAAGCCAGATAGATTTATTCACCTATCAGATAAACGGACTTGACTGTCATCCTGTTTAAAGAAATGATTTCAGACAGTAATAAATAATCCAGCCAAATGAACACCATTTTATGGCGTTACCTAAGTCACTAATAGGATTACAAATATATTTTTATTTTCGAATAACTAATAAAATTCGTCAGTAAAACATTTTGGAACGCAATAATCGTAATAAATGGCGTGGACAAAATACGTACTGGTATCGGACGGGGACTAGTCTGCTAAATAGACCTAGTAGTCCTGCTTGTACTCTTTTTTATTTTTAAATCTCCTAGCTTAATTTATCAGAACCGCCAAAAAATAAATATTAACTGCCCTAGGTTTGAATCGAACACACATTTTTCCGAACCGGGCACTCTGGAGAATTAATTAGAAATAGGAATGGGTAAGGAGTTCCTAGAAAGGATAACATGAATTAAGTTAAGTTTGCTAAATGAAAAAGTGGATAGTCGATTTTCATTATCTGCTAAGATTTCTTCTCTCTTAGGGTTATAGTTTCATGTTTTCGAATTGTGAGTCTTCTTTTGCCAGATTTTCGAATTGTGAGCCAGTGCTTTATAGCGTGGGAGGAGGAGGCAATGTACACGTTTCACATGTGGGTGGTTCAAGCAGCCTTAGAAGGTTAAATTACAGTGTTGACATTTCTCTGATCCGTTTGTTTCAATCAGTTTTACTTTTGTTAGCTTATACTCCTTTCTTTCACAAACCTTCTCTTCTACGAGCAGTCTCCTCTTTGTTTGATGTTCTTTGTCTTTCAATGAAAACCTTTAAATTTAATTACTCCTACTTTTCTTGTTGAAATTCATTTAATCATTTGATTGAATGTTTAAAACCGAGCCTTAAGATCTCCATTTTATTCTCTTCAGATATTGAATTTTCTTTTTAGTGACTGTCAATACTTCCTTGAAATTTTTCAATTCCCTTCCGAAATAAAATAACTTTAGAATTAATATTGATAAATCACTAGTTTTTAGTGTCTAAACAATATATAACTTTAGAATTAATATTGATAAATCACTAGTTTTTAGTGTCTAAACAATATATAACTTTAGAATTAATATTGAGTTCATTTCTTGTTTTATAATGATAATGAAGTTTCGACCACAATTCTTTATTTAAGATTTTGAGGCATGAAAAACTTTTAAGTTACTTTATAGAAAATTAATGAAAATCTTTCATTTGTATGAGATAATTTCGAGGGCTTCAGTTGATTTCCATAATTCTTTGACAGTTAGATTCCAACAAATATTTTTTCTTTAAATAAACATTTTCGTTATGCTACTTTGTTTTATAAATAGGAAAATAAAAATAAACACAAAATCCTATTTTTTAAACATTGAAAACAATATTCGTTTCTTGGCGGAACAATCAATTATGCAGAATGAAATTATTTTATGTTTACTGCTGACAACTATTTTTTTTTTAGGAGAATAGTGGTTGAGATAGATTATGGTTTATATGAAAAAAATGAGCTTAGAAGCACTTTTAATAATAAGACTTTACAATTGAGGTGTGGACAATGGAAAACTTTGACTATTTGTTCACTTGAGTTGGTGAAGATCAGGAACAGAGAGTGTCTACCATTTCCATATGGGATCGTGTCAAATAATTTACATTGCTTGGAGCAGAGATGAACTTTAACAAGCGATACTTCATAAAGTACAGGAAATAATGCACAGTATTTCGGCGGTGAACAGATGCTATTTTGATTTACATAAGCTTTACTGTACGGAAATAGCAGAAACTAGGCCAAAACCCGATTATATATAACTCTGATAAAATCGCATATGCATCGCGGACTTGGACTATTTCGAAGATTGTCTAGAAGGATCTCTTTATGAGCGGAAGCTCTTACGAAGAATATGTGTTGTTATTGTTAAGGCTGAAAAGCTCAGGAGGCTAAGCAGGCTATTTGATAAGGGTTAGACAATTAGAGATCTCCAATAGATGGAGTGACAACAGATCCATAATGCCTTTTAGAGACTCAAAATCAGAGAGCGGGTAAACAGAAAAGAGATGAATTTTATTAACTCATTGAAGCCTTTATTGCTGAGAGTGTCCTGACGTCATTTTAGCAACCTTACATTGGTATCGGTGCCAGTTCGATCCCGGCCTGAGTGGGTTGTTTCGTGGCGTTCCAGGTGAATGAAAACTGCTCCCTCCCACTTTGATAAGATAGGTCGATTACTTGTAGGATAATCCACCCCCTTCCACAAAAAGAAGTGATTGCTTATAAAGTAGTCCAAAATATTCCAGGTATTGTAGTGCTACATCGGAGGCAATCTGTCAGGATATGGTAAATCTGAATTAAACTCATGAGTAAATTAAGTGTTAATTATAGAATATACTCGTACTTTCTAAGGCATCTATCGCGATCACGATTTCTCTTACTATGTTAATATCACTTTGTTCTTTACGAACAAAGTTTCACAGTACGCTTGTAATATATCCTTTATTTCAGTACGCTTGTAATATATCTTTTTATGTTATATATCCTTTATTTCTGATTTAGAATATACGATTTTTGTTCTATTTCTGTTTTAGTAAACCCTTTTTTGAGAAAGACCTGCTGGAGCGAAAAAGTGTTTCTTGAAGTATTAATTTTATGACAGTTTAAAAATTAGGTCTGTGATTAGGTGAGCTTTACACAAAATATCTTTCAGCTTAATTTAATACACAGATTGGGACACGTGGAGTTAGAAGGTTGAAAGGAAATGAGTCTGTGGTTGATCGACGATATAAAAGGAGTATTGAAAGCTCTAGAATTCAGCGAATTGAATCTCTTTGATACTAGCTTAGGTAGCTATTATAACCGAAAAATTTGACTTATCTTTAGTTATATATTTATTATTTATACTTGCCCACACTCAGCGGAGAAGGGGGTGAGTTAAAGGGGAAAAATATTTATTTATATAATTGCAAAAGGATACTAGACTCAAAAGACAAGAACACAACAGACGATTCAGCCAACTATACCGACT
>NW_027105022.1:1036308-1047393 GCF_000696795.3 Halyomorpha halys
TATGTATGAGATCATTTATCAATATTACCTATTGCCCACAACTGTGTGGCAGATTGTAATATCTATCAATAAATAAATCTATCTATCAAAAAAAAAAAAAATCGCAAAAGGAAAAAAAACAAAAACAATAAAGAATAAATTGCTCATTAGGCGCCACGTTATTTTTTCACTAGGAAAAAACGAAAACCCCGAAACAATATGCCCAAAATATATCTACAAGATACCCCTATATAAACAATTATCGAATTATGACCACTGGCGAATACCTAAGAAACATACCTAAATAAGAATAAATATATGTACACAGAATGGGAAAAAAAAATTCTTATCAATTAATAAAACAACTTAAACTTATAGGTTTACTTAACCTTAACTTAAATGCTTAACCTTATGAACTAAATTTACATTATTATACAAATATAATAAACAAAATTTGGAAGATGGTGTAAAGAAAATTATTAATATTATTTCATAGTACTCTGAAATGTTTTTAGTTATCTTTAAGAGACCTGTAGTATTTATAAGAATAAGAATAAATTAAAGTGCTTAATAGCCTATATCGTTAAAGGTAGGTAGGTGGCTTTTCGACAACAAGTACCTTGGAATGACTTGCAGATTTTCTGTCGATATAATACTCCCACTAATCCTGCAAAACAGAAAAACCCACAAATTTTAGTGTTATAGATGACTCGGGTAATTTCAAAGCCGTATCAGTAATTTAATTTTTTCAATTTTACTTACTCAGATGCGAGAATGACAATTATGTGCTGTTTCTTGTCTCGGAAACTCGACCTTTATATTTTATCGGACCCATGTTATTAATATCAACCTTCCCACTCAACTAGAATAGCCTGATAATCTGTCCTAGGTTGTAATGCCTCCTTTCCTATCTAGAGTAGGTATGCTTCACAATAATAAATAACTAACAGAAATGACTAACACGGTTCCAATAACTGAAATGTCCTCTTTTCTGAGTGATTATTGGTGCTATCCGTCCCTTGAAATTCTCAATATCAAATCTAGTCCAAGAGCTATCCAGAAATTTGAAATATCTGTCTATTCCTCCCAGTGCTAAGGTTGCATAGAGACGTTATTACTGAGATTTGTGGTCAGAATCCAGCATTGGAGGAAATTAGTTCTCCTTGAAGACTTATGATATCCCATAATTTATTCTAATAGCTTTTCAACAACCAACTTACTCAAGTGATAGAATATAATTCAGGCTACCGGAAACTTAGTTAATATTTGTCAGTGATTAATGGGAATACTATAATTGAGTGATAAGGAATAATCCTGAAAATCATTTAATTAATTAATTTTATTATGTATTAATTGTTATAAATGCCGATTGATTTATTCGTGATTGGGGCAGAATAATGCATCAAAAGTGGCTTTACTTTAGATTTATATTTAAAATTAAAATCAGGACTGTTTTATGCTAATATAACACATCTGTGTTTTGTACTTTATTAATTTAGCAGATGTAATTAAAAAAATAATAATAAATTACAGTAAAGAAATTTTAGACCGTTTTTTGAGAAGAAAGTGTTGATGAAGTATAAGGCGATGTTTCTACATACTATCGAAACGTTTTCACATGAATTAGCATCTATAGCCATTGAAATCTATTCTGATTAAAAAATGTAATTAAATATTTACGTTCAAGCTAAAAGAACATTTACTTTACAACTGAATATTACTTACACGGTGTGCACATAAAAGCTTAAGAGGGAACATTTTTAAATTTTAACAATGAGATTAGAATAAGTCAAGTAGAAATAATTCCATTAATAGAGGTTTTTCAATTTTGATGTTTTTTATTAACTGCCATATATGATCATTTTGAGTAAACCGACTTATCTTCAAATAGCCATGGATGTTACTAAGACCATGACAATGTTATAGCCATGGATGAACCGACCAAAAAAGTTTAGAAAATCCCAGTTTTGTGCTCTTACTTGCCTCCGAATATACACATACTCCACCATCGTAGTATATTTTTAAAGTGCGTGACATAATTTTTACTATCTTCATCGTGTTAAAAAAAATAATAATAATAAATTATGAACAAGTGGTGCGGTAAAATAAGAACAACAACAAATATTTAACAACTATTTATATAAAAAGACAAATAAGGAACTTACTTCCAGTTTAATTATTGGCATGAAATTGATTATAGTTATGTACAATGATTTAAATTTCTATTCATAATTAATTAATCACAAATTATTAATTTTTTTCCTAAAAAAACTATCAAATCAAGAAATTTGACACCATGTCTCTGTTCTTTTGTTTGAGTTAGTTGTTGAAGCTTTAGGTGGTTTTGGTTTTGTTAATAGTAAAATCAATAATAAATACTCCTTATACTGTTGGCTAATGTATGTTTTTTATTTAAATTATCATAAACATAAGAAATTCCATTCTATTTATTATTAGGTCATATTTTAGTTAAATATAAGTAGAATTTAATAATGATCTTTCTTAATGTTGGAATTTTTCATATTATCCTCCGGAGAAGCTAGAGCTGGGTAAAAGGACACTTAATATTACTTAATTTATTGCTGAGTGCGAGAATGCAGTGCCTGACATCTGCTGCAATATCCCTATTACAATGGACTAACGTTATACAAAAAAACTATAAAATATTATTTCAGAGACATTAAAAAGGAATTCAGGCAGTCTTGTCAGTTTTATATTTCCAATAGCTATTCATTTTGAGTTCATTCTGTTTTTTTTTAAGGATTTTTATTTTTGTGGAGATATGGACGGTTTTACTCTCCAATATACTTTTATTATCAGTCTGATTTTATGTTTCATTGCTCTTCGTCAGTATTTTAAGAGAGGGATTGAACATTTTCAACCAAAAAAATATATCCCTTGTATAAAGTCGAAGTTAGGTAAGAAGAATATACCTTCATATAGATCCTATTAACTGTATTATTAGTTTTATAATCTATATTTTTTTAATTTTTCTGGGTAGGTTTTCTTACTACATTTAAAATAATATTCTTCCTATATAAAAAAAAAAAAATCTTTCAATTATGTCTATAAATAGTAAGAGAAAGTGTTAGATCGTGCTATATTTTGAATTAGGGATTTCGATACAAATATAAGTTTTGAAGTCCCAAGTCTCGCAAAATGGTGTGTTTGTGAGCGCGCGCGTACGTGCGTGTGTGTGTATATGTGAACAGCCTCGCTCAAAAACGAAATGTTGTAAGAAACCGAAATTACATATTTAATGTGTATGTGACAACTTTTTCGATTAAATCGACTACACAGAAGTGCTATTTTATTGAATCGATTTTTTACACTTTATCGTTTTCCTCCCAAATCGGATTTAACAATTTTAATTAACCTGATTGAATAAATGAACAATAATGTGATCCTTAATAGTGGATCCGCATTGAAATAGCTTAAACTATCCAAAAAATCTTCCTTTTAAGTACCTATAATTTTGTTTATTTGAAAAATCATAACAGTTCTTATTGTTAACAATAATAAAGAATGGGTAAATACAAAATATTACAGAATTTCATAGATAAATAAAGGATAAAAATTATGCCCTATTCGAACCTGAAAATCCAAGCTTTCCTAATTGCATATACCAGCTTTGGTAAATTGTCGTATTCTTGTTCGGAACAGAATTTACATTTTTTTTTAAGAGAAAAAAATGTGACTTTCAATAGTAAAAATTTCTTTTTCGGATCGAAAAATTGTCGAAAATACACGTCAAGATAAACAAGTCTCGTGAAATGGGATGTGTGTTGAAGGATGTTTGTCTGAAAGTTTCTGCAACTTTTTCATTTAATCGACCAATCTGAAGTGCCACTAAAGTGTTATATTGAATATAGAAATACCAGTGAAACGAGTTAGGACTAATTTTATCTCAAAATTTTTTTACCTTTTTTTTCGGCCAAGACTTCCATTGGAGTCCTATCCTTCCTAACCATGGTTGGGGGTCAAAGTTCTTCATTTTGTGGGACCGCCACTCAATGAAAAAAGTCAACGTCCCAGGCCGGATTCGAACCGTTACCGCCAATAGACATTACATATTGGTTAGCCCTAACCACTGACCTATGGGCAGCCCCAAAGTAAGTTGGTAATTGCTGATTGTGGGATGTGCCACGCCTGATTTTTAATTGTAGCAATGTTTTGTTCTCAAGATGGAGTACAATAAACCACGAAACAAATAGTTAAAATCGTGTAACTAGATTTTCAAATTATTGTCATTGAAAATGGCAATTTTTGCATGGACTCGCTTTGTTTTATCTACTATAAATCAATCTTGAAAATAGTCGTTCTACATCCTTTCATATTAAAATTATATTATATTGCATGGGACATCCTTACGGGTCTGTGGATGTTGGTCTATTACTATACGGTGCAGGTTACGAGTATCTTAATTTATTCACTCCATCCATCTGATTCTCGGCCTCCCTTGTGGGCACTGTATCTATTGCTGCTGTATAGCTGATCCCTGATGGATTGCCTCAGGCTATATGCCTAGCCAGTCTTAACCTCATTATCAATCAAGTCCTTTAGATGTTTGCTTTAGTTTAGGAATTCCAAATTTTTCCTTCTATATTTTCTCTATTCTCGGTTTAAAACAATAATAGCAAACTCTAGCACTATATTTTTATATACTGCTATTTTACAAATATTAATTTTTTTTTCTTTCAATTATTGCCCATTATTATTCAATTATATATCTTGCTCAACATTATTCCTTAAGAATATTCCACTTATCCTTTATATTGATTCGCTTCCTAGGAATACTGTATGCAAATGACCAACTTAGGATACTCATACAAGACTAAAGAAATAAAAAACAGCATGTCGATTCTAATCTTATAACACTTATTTGACTTAAATTAAACTTTCAATTAATTACAAAAGATTCATTTATATGATCATAATTAGGTCTTGTTGTGCTCCACAAAACCATTGCTTTTGTACAAATAAATTAAAAAGAAACTAAATATTTCAATTGGGTCTATTTATTTATTTATTTTTTTAATTTGGAGGGTACGAAAAAAAATGGGTCTATTTGTACAAGATTAGATAGGCTTGAAACATTCTGAACAATTATTTATGAAATTAATTAAATATTTCACCTCATTTCGTTTGTTATTTCTTACAAATCTTCAATCATCATGTGGTATTTCTACATCATTTGGTAGTTCTGTTTATAGAAATATGTTAAAACTGGATTCAATGACTACTTTTGGCGGCTACCATTTTTAACTATTAGGCGCGGATAACACTGTGCTTCTTGAAGGAGCCTTTGTAGTGGAGTGGGTCGGAGTAAACAGGGCACAGCTAATCCAATTTGAGCTCCACCCTGGTGGACAGTTGGGAAGACAATGGCCCTGCCGCTTCCAGTCCTCTTCTGATCAATGGTCCACTCTTCTTTCGGTTGTTTTCTGGCTTTTGTCTTGTTTTGGATTTTTTTTTCTTGTGGATGAGGAGTTAGTTTTACAGTTCAAAAGGGGCTGAGAGGGCAGTGTTAGATTTTTAATAGTTCGTAGAGACGGTTTTTGGTTCTTTAAAAACTAAAGCACTTAAAGCTCTACAGTACTTCCATTTTCAAGAAAAAAGAAAACCATAATTCCTAAAACTCATGTCTTGCAGTTTTTGATCGTTTTTGTAACTAGTTATGTAGGATCGTGTATTTATGCAAATATTATGCAACAAGTGGTTTCTATTTTTTTATTTTGAATTGATAGATTTATTTATTGATAGATATTACAATCTGCAGTAATGCTGCAACAAATGCCACACAGTTGTGGGCAATAGGTAATAGTTATGAATGATCTCATACATACTAAAAGAGAGCAAAAAAAAACTCTATACAAACAAAAGAATAGACAAGATGAACATAATCAAACTATCTGTATGAAAAATAAATAAATAAAATAACATAATGATAAAATAATATATACAATATTTACACAATCGATCTGAGGATCCCTGAGCCCACTCTATCCCCCACGTGTGAGGGGTAGAGCAGAGCTCAAGAGATCCCAGCGCATCCCTGTCGCCGCATCACTGGTAATGAGCCGGTGGAGGCTGAGCAAGTGCGCTAAAGCCGCAAAAGTGGTTTCTATGAGGACTAATATGCGTCGTGTATCTTTTGTTTCTTTGGCACTATAGGTATTTTAGTACATAATATAATATATGTAAATCAAAGTTTTGCCAATGCTTATGAAAGGAAATATCAAGCTGTTTCTATTTGTAATAGATAAATTTTATAGGAGCTGAAATATATTTTTTTGGAAGAAGATAGTTGACCGTATGAAGTAGATTGTCGGAAGATAATCCGGGTATTGACCAATAAAGGTACGAAGGTAGTAGAAAAACTATGTATTGTTAACCAACGTTTCGGCCCAGGGGTTCTGGACTGTCAGATTTAAACAAAAATGACAAGTTTGTTTGTTAATCATCTTAACCCTTCAAAAATATTTTACTTATCTTTGTCGTACAGATCCGCAACCTAGAACTACTGTAGACAAAAGCACTTTACAGGGCATCGTTAGGGTTGTCGGATTGAAACAATTTCTAAAACAGACATCTCTTACAAATAAGCATTACCATATCTACGAACCAAACTTACGAAATTTAATAAACCTTTACAAACCGTAAAAACTAAAAATAATAAAGTAATATAAAGTTTAAACAAGAGTTGTCATACTTGTTCAATCAGACAGCTCTTATGAAGCCCCGAAAAGTGGGACGAAACGTTGGTTTGCAATAGTTTTTTCTATTATTTTGGTACCTTTATTGATTATCACCTGGACTATCTTCCTACAATATGTTAGATTTTTGCAACTAAATAAAAAAGGTGGTCACTAAGTTTTTTTTTTTATCACTAAGTTATTTATAGTAAGTTATTATATTTACACAATAGGGGTATTCATGTTCTTTGGTTTAACATGTTAACGCGTGTTAAATGTAAAAACTCACTTTAAATGGAAAAATATTTCCTCCTTTTACCATGTTCAACAAATACAACATATAACATGGTTGATAGTCTGTTACTAGGTCTGTTAAATAGAGAATGGCGTCACGCAACAGACTAGCTGAGCTCGTCACCGTTTTATTTCTTGTCGTGTTAGATTACTTGCTCGTAGTTTGGGTTTTTATTGTTGTTGTTAGTGTTGTTTTGGATGTTTTTATAACAAATAAAGCAATGGATGACAATAATAAAATATAATGACAGTTGTCAATTAGCTCATCTTGTTTCCCTTCCTCACAAGTCACTCAGATCAACAAGGCACTCAGTAGCCAAACTTTTACTCAAATTCCACTTTTCACTCAATTTAGGCATGGTGTAATAAACTGCTTTAGTGAAAACTTATAAGTAAATAATAAGTTTTGAAGGAAAGGTTATAAAACAAGTTGCTCAAAAATCCGCTAGGAGCTCTTATGCATTTAACATTTAGCATCACTTTACATAGGGCTGCTCACAATCCTATAGTTATAACATTTAACATGGTAAAACATTTTACATTTAACACAACATCATGAATACCCCTAATAACATCTCATTTCATCCAGTTAGTTCTCTTCTACACTATTCAGAATAATGTATTCTATATAACTAATAAGGGCAACTATGGGTAACTTGTTGGGTTCATAAGTAAAACAAATTATGGACTTTATAGGGCTTGTAAATGTAAATAATAGACGTTGCCTAAATAAAGTTGTATTGACTAATCCTCAAGACCCACAAAAAAAAATATATAAAAATAAATAAACAAAATAAAATAAATAGATAAAAATTCAATATTCAAAATTTATTTACTCATATTTACAGGTGTTAATGAAATCAAAAAATAAATATGCTATTCGTTAAAAGAGACATGATGGTGAGCCTTCCAATTCATTCATAGTTTTACGGTAGTTATATCTTTACTATTCTTTTCGGAAGCCTGAAAGATTTTTCGTTTATTACCACTTTGTCCAGGTGTACAGTATATTATATTTTCGGTCAAAATTTATAGCATAATAGGCATTAAAATTTTAGTTTATGGATCCAGGAGGAATTCCATTATTTAGCATAGCCCTTTACCTCGTTTCTGTATCGTATTCTTATGAATAGGTTTATAACATATGTCTAATTAAATTATTTAACGATGACTACCTTTCGTGGTAATATTACTTTCTTTATTTTATTTCAAAACATTAATTTAGATGGCTATTAGGCATAGTAGTAAGTACCGTGTGGATAGTTCTGCTGGACCAGGAAAATAGTTTTCAAAATGCAGAATTTTTAATGATTTTTTTTTCAAATAGTTAATAATATATGAAACATGGAAGGGTCTTCCTGGTGGGAATAATTAAATACCCCCTTCTCTTGCATTATAAATCTGTAGCCTGGGGCAGAAATACAAAATTGCCTTCATTAAGAATTCACTGCCCATTACTTATCAATCTTATGGTGGTTTATATAAGGTTTGTTTTATTTTATTTTATTGCGACACACATTAATTTTTTGTTATAGCCTCTTCAAAATAACCGTAAATGATTTTCTTTTTACTATAATGATTACTTATCCTATAGAAATTGAACACACTAATAAAAGATTCGAAAGAGAATTACTTAATTAATTCAGAAATACTTAATTAATCCAGGTCTAGATACAGACTAAAAAATTGATATCAGTATTAAAATATGATGCTTATAAGATATTTTTTATATTTAATCTTTTCCCTCTATGATTTACCTATACCTATATTTCTTTAATATTTTTCTCAGTATTTTCCATGATCTATTCTTTTTCTATTGTTCATTTAATATGTTATTGATAAATTTTTCTTTTGCAATGGACCATACATGATTTTTAGAGATTATATAAATTTATAAATTTATATAAATAATAAATTTATAATAAATAAATTTATAAAATTTATATGTAAATTTATAAATAAAATACAAACTCAAAAGTATTCCAAAATTGTTAGATAATTAGCAATCTTTCGAAATAATAGCCAGAATAAAATTAACAGTTGAAGTAAGGTAAGATCACCCATAGTACGTTGTGCGGCATAGTATATAAATCAAAGTTGATATATATATATATAAAGTTGGAAGTGTTTAATCGCGAGGTATTGGTGTAATTTTAAATATAAATTTAATGTACATCTCATAAATCAGACCGCTTACTATTCAGGATCAATTAGCATAGTGCAAACTTTGAAACTGAAATTTCAAAGATAATATTCGGTAATTTGAATAATTTCCGATAAGAAAAATATATATCATATAAGTGGAATCAGGAATCAAGAGGTACAATGAAAATTTTTCAAGAAATCGAGTGAAAACTGTATTAGGGATCACGAAGCACAATTTGGAAATTCTCAAAACTTTATAGATAATTTTTAAGTATAATTTTATAGGTTTATTGAACTTAAGCTCATATTTTACTCGTTATCTTACATTTCACTGGTTATGATTCACATTTCACTCATTGTAATAATGACAACGTAATATGATAACAGTTAGACTGTTATAGTATGCTATAAGTTTTATTAAGTTAAAAAATAAATCATTTATCCAGTTTAGATTATTTTTAAAAAAATACTTTTTTTTATATTATTAAAAAAAAATATAACATTTAAGAAAATATTATGTTTTATTGTCATTGGTTCTTAATTATTTAATCTTATATACGTCAGGAATAACTCATTAATAATTGTTTATTTTTAAAATACATTTTTCTTAAATAATATTTAGATTATCATAAAGGAATAACAATATTAAAAATAATTTTCTACTTCTTTTCAATATTTTAATTAAACATTACCAGGAACGATTTATTGAACTTTTTCTAATCAGCTTTTTAACTGCACATTCATGGAAGTAAAGTGTCAGTAAATTTTCCAATTTAATGTGTTGTATGCGAGTTGGTTTATCGGTTGGTTTAGATATACAAGAGTATGAAGTATGAGTACAGTTGTTGAAGAAGTGAGTTTCCGCGGTAATCCTTCAATCAGTTGTCAGAAGAATGGAGTTTTTCTGTAATGTTATGTGCCGGCCATCGATCATAATGACGCTTAAGTTGTTCTAATAAGTTTGACCCTAGTCCGCTGGCTTGTATTGATGTATCAAATACAAATATTGTTATACAGTTTAAGGAACAATTTTGTTTTTCCTATTTTCTGTATTTCCTTTTATCATTTCAACAATTGATTTTAATACTTATTAATTACTTCTAGATTTGCTTTTAATATTTTATATAGAAAACTACTACTTTCTAATAAGTACAACTAGTAAAAGTACAAGTACAAATAAAAAAAAAAATATAATTATCTCTTTTCAGAGCTTCAAAAAGGAACTTGGTTGGTCTTAGTGATGGTGAATGAAGTTTTTTTGTTAGTGAAATTGACTTCGTTACTCTATTCAATTCTTTTCTTTAGCACATAATCCTGGAATTATCGACGGAAAAGGGTATTTTAAATTAAGAGTTCTCATAGAAAATATAATTTTAAAATTATTTTATATATTTTTTTATTTAACGCGTCTTGAAAGCATAAGGCACCAAAATTTTAAAGTTTTCGAAAATTTTAGTACAAAAATTGTTTGAGAGTTTCATTCAATGTAAGAATCGTCATCATAATTAAAAATCCATTTTCATGAGGGGCGCATGGTTATCCTCAGCCTCTACTCAAATTATGATCAAGGATTCTTAAGGAAAGTAAAGTTATCTATTTTTTAAATAGGTAATTCTTTGATTTATTATTAGTTTAATTCGATTTTAATAATTATTTTTTTTATTGTGTAAGTCACACTATGAAATAATTCACTGTGATATTATGAACTTGTTATATACTTTATCCTTCTCCGAGTATAGATACCGGATTCATGTTTTATATATATAACAATAAGCCATGTTTTCCAACGATGCCCATATTTCACACCACACCTCAATAGCTTAGGACTAAACCAAGATATCTCAAAACCCTTGGAGACGATGATAAGCCAGTGGAATTGGTGTTTCAGTTTTTGAAATCACAAAATTTACTGATAAAAATATAACTTGACGGAAGGAAGAAAAAAAAGTAATAATAATAAAATAAATAAATA
>NW_027105022.1:1054248-1065344 GCF_000696795.3 Halyomorpha halys
TATATAGGACGTTAACGAGTCCAGTTTCAAAACAAAGATTTTGTTCTAGTCAAGTATTTTTTTTTGTTTTACAAATCAGGACTCTGCTTTAAAATTGTTAATTTATTTTTTGTATACAATTTGTTTATCGTATGAATATCCTGTTTTCGTTCTATTGAAAGGATCTCCTTTTCAAAAAGACTGCACGTCTTGTTAAAATCTCGATTATTAGATAATTCGTTTATACTTTACACTACCATCAGAATTATTTTCGACAACCCTATTTTGTTAAGAATTGATTTTTAAGAAAAGTTTTAATTTAATTTTTTTACGCACTGGAAACTATAAACTCTTTTTAATTACTTAATAAGGGAAATTGAATTCTAAAGAATAATTTTCACACTGTTTGTTGCATTAATATTATAAATAATACTATGGTGCTCTGTAGATCGATTTGTGACCCTAAGAGGTCTTAAGGTCAACGCTGTCAAAGTTAGAAGCAATGAAAATTCCTAGGTACATTGTAATTTCAATTAATAAGGTGTCAGTCTTCCTGGAAGATTGCCAGTTTTTAGAGTACTATTTTGCTTTATATTTTTTCTTTTACGAACAAATAATCACTTTTTACGGTCAACTATATATACATATATACTTTAAAATAATCCTTTTTTTTTTTTAATATAGTGTTCCCATGTTTGAGAAGAGTACCAGGGACATCTTTAAAGTTTTTCTCCACTCTAAACCGGTTTTACTCATGGTTTAATTCATATTGTGCCATTAAAAAATACACTGTATTTGTATTTATTATATCTTTTTTATTGGTGAAAGCCGCCAACCTTTAGGGGTGTTTTTTCTAAACTTAGGGGATATGTACTAGTTAGTTCTACTGTGAACTATGTAAATGCAATGCACGTTTATGTAATATAACTCTGATAATTATTTACCAGTATATACCATATATTTATATAATACATATAAATTCATGTTTTTTTTTGGAGGGTGTAATCTAAATACAAGTATAAATGAATATTTCTTAGGATAATGAATATTAACAATTCGCTAATAATGTTGTTGGTAGTTGTATTTTTTTTTTAGATATGAAATGTCAATAGTAACGTTAGTATTTGTGTGTGTTTAATAGTTTTTAATCAGAACATAAATGCGTTATTTATAATAAGAGAATGATTTATTTTCAAATTTTTGTCATCAATTTCCCAAATAAACTATTATAATATAAAACACATGCAAGAAGGGCATAAAAAGTTTGTCACTAATAAAATATTAAATCTTGAATTTCTCGATAAGATCAGTAATAATATTTTAGTGGCCATAAACACCGCTCTGAATGTTGAAATTAATTAAACTTGGGTCGATGAAAATTAAGCCATAACGCCAATCTCGGCTCAAATCTGGTTTATTATCGTCTCCATTTAATTGGTCAATGAGGTACCAGCTGTTAGGCCTATCGTGGGTATTATGGGAGTTGTGTTTTATTTAATGAAATATAGTGCATTATTAAACGATCCATTTCGAGAAAAAATTACTCTCAATTTATTATTTGAATTAATTATTCGTTATATCAGTAAATGGTAACCAGTTAAATACCTTGTGTGTGAACTAACAGAACGTTCCTAATTGATTTAAGCGCTAAGTATAATACATTATTTGTTTAATATATTTCCGCTTATATTGGTCCAATAATGGTCTTTGTTAGTAATTAATTTAGTATGTATGAGATCATCCATCAATATTACCTATTGCCCACAACTGTGTGGCAGATTGTAATATCTATCAATAAATAAATCTATGTACTATGTTAGTAATTAAAATTCATTAATTAAAAACTCATAGAAACGTAAGTAAGTTCTTATTAAAATTATTGGAGAAGTTTGTCGTGGGGTGCGGTCAGCAAAGAACAACATAAATAAACAAAACCATATTTATTTATTTTATGCCGACGTTTTTCTCCAATCATTAATCTACGGTCAACTATCTACACCTTCTTATTAAAATTAGTTTGACTTCGTTATTTTTTTTTTGTATTTCAAATTATTTCTAAACAATTTATCCCTCAAGGCTTATGATACATTATGTGTTATCGGATCACCCTTTCAAGATATATTTTTTAATTTTTATTTTATATGGATTTGAGAAATTGATTTCAAAACAGTTGATGGAGTTAAACAATTCAATCACACGGCAATTCGAAACCTAAAACCTTAAATTTTTCCTGGTATAAAAAACTTGGTTATTAAAAACATATTAAATTGATAGATAGGATATTGGAGGCTATAGTTACCCTTAATACAACTATAAACTGAACCGTACTAAAATATGAATTTACGGCTTTAAAGTGGAATATTATTATCAGAAAGCATAAATATCTAATAAAAATGAATTAATTGGGACAAGTAACTGTTCATCACTAAAAAGATACGCATAATTTATAACAGTGGGTTAAAAGTTTAAAAAATAACTGGTTTATTAATACATATATTGTCGTTACTTTTTAAAAATTAAATTTATCATTATGGTTTACTAGAATAACGTCTTAATAAATATATTTTAGTAAAATTATATTTACCTTTAGTCTAAAGTATTGTTTCGAAATAACATGTAAGTTTAAATCTTAATTGAAAAAAAATTAAACAAATTGTGTTTTACCTCACAACTCAATTAAATTAAGAAAACAAAAGGAAAATAAAATCGAATATACTTAAAACTTAGAGTTGTTTTATGTTTAACACAAAAATTTTAAACATAAGAACGGATTGGTTTTATTATGAGGAAATAGGTGAAAGTAAATCTTTCTTATTTCTATAGATTAAATTATCAGCCCCGTTATTGGACGTTATATTTGTGTGAAAGAGTACGTGGTCGTCCTAGGCACCGTTATAGAAAAGAACTACTTTATCACTCACTGTTAGGCGCTACAGTTCTTGCAGGACCTGGGCCCCTTCCACCCTTCTTCCCCATGCTTCATGGTCTCCAGCGAGACTCCTCCAAATTCCGATTCCCATCTTTCTTAAATTATCCGCCAAATCATCAAACCACCGACGCCTGGGTGTGCCCCTTTTTGTTTTTCCTACTGGTACACCATTTAGCATCCTTTTAGGCAGCTTAGAGGACTTCATTCTTTCTACATGTTTGAAATATCGCAGCCTGATCTTCTTAACAGCACAGAGGATATCAGGCTCTCCATACAATTCAATTAGTTCGGCATTGCTTTTGACTCTCTACCTGTGCTCTTCTTTAAGAGATCTAAAGATGTTTCTCAGGACTCTTTTCTTCCAAACCAGTAGAGCTCTTCTGTTTTCCTTGGTTAGAGTCTACGTTTTACTGCCATACATTACTACTGGCCTGATTATTTATTCTTTTGTATAACAAATTGCTTTCCTGGAAAGATTTTGTATTGAAGTGCTTTTTGCTGGACATAGCAACATCTGGTTCTTGCTACCATTCTGCCCTTAATTTAGACTTATAAATTATTACTCTCCGTCACTCCTCCCAGGTACTTGAAAGTACTCCAGCTGTGAAACATGTTTTCCCCCACATTCACAATATCTCTTCTCTCCCCCGTCAGTCTAGAGGTTTTCATATATTTGGTCTTTTCACTGTTTATATTGAGGACTACTTTATAGTAGTGAAAATACTAGATACACCACCGGAGCTTAGTTTATGTTCGCCATTGTAATTTAAACTGAAACAGAAGGAAACCGGTGATTGGTCTCGCCCCTAGAATTCATCATAAAGCTCGCCTTTTTGACTTCCCTTTTCCTTACAGCTTACCCTCTTCGTTATACTCCTTCCCCCAAGTTTAAAATTCATTCTGGCTCCTTCAAGTTTATTTAATGAACATTTCACAGTTTTGATATAAATAAAATTTGAATGAATTTTCTAGTTATATTTGCAATGTTTCTTATGATTTATTTTCGGTTGTTCATTGGGCCTACAATTTTTATTTATTTATTTCTATTTACAACTGTACATTATAATACATTTAGTAAATTTGATCTCAGTTAAAATGGAGTGTTACAGGCGTATAGAGACTATAACTACCTATTAGTAGCACTCTAATATCCAACAATTAAAGTAGATAAACAAATATATATATTTTTTTCATAATTTTTCAATTGCGGTATTGCAGTTTCCCCTGGTTTGAATTCACAAATATACATGTATAATAGTTTTTAAATTGCAATTTGGAATCAAAAGTTTACAAATTATTCATGTATGAACATAAAATATCTTTGCAATATATTATTAATAACATAGTATATATAAAAAAAAAAACAAATTTTATTTCGTAATTGAATTTAAAACACATCGTTTATAAAGAAATATTCACGGTTGATTGTCTACATGTTCCGTTTTAGCTGATGCTATTTGCTTAATCCGATAAAACAACCTTTAACGGTTATTGGAAACTTGCTCACATCTCTTAATTTACGTTATCTTTGCTACCTCCTACCCTTGGGAAATTTAATTGAGGGACCCCTATCCTTGGGGATGGATTCAGGATAAGCTGAGGAGGCGAGATAGTTTAGCAAGAGAGGATTACACCTTTAGAATTAAATTATAACTGAATAGATTTATTAACTAACAAGTAACCCCATCATAGGTACATGTGATCGGTCCTTTTACTCACTAAAGCAATTTAATCTTACCTTAAATTTCTTTGACCTATGGTATTGTTCATTTTGTTTTCATTACTTCTATTTATGTTATGTAATAAAAAAAAATGAAATTATTTTTGTTATAACCAACAATGAAACATAAATTTAACATATTTTTTCCTGATGATGACGTCAGAGTTTAGTTTAAGTGTAGTATGCGAATCTCGGCTTCATGGAGCTTTAAATGTGCCTAGTCCAATATCTTGTTAGTATATTTTATGTTAGACAATGATTTCATTGTCAAACTGTGATCTCTCCAGATTATTCCAGCGGCGTTTTATTTTATGCTGCTATAATTTTCACACTCGAATATAATCTAGTATTGAAAATAACAATGTGATAATAATAAAATAAATAACTGTCATTTATTATCTGTAATAATCCTCTGTATATATATATATATATGTTTGCCTATGTCTACATTATGACCGATATCCAAAATTGAAATAAAAATTTCGACAATTTTTTTCCAAAACAATGTTCTAAATTGTGTTTTAACATTTAAAAAAAAATGATTTTTTTTGGTCGGTTTTCTTTTTTAATAAGAGTTAAGATATAAATGTCCATTTGAGATTTACTATGTAATTTTATAAATTAAATCTGCGAATTCATAATTAAATATTACGAGTAAAACGTCGGTTTACAATCAACTCCAATATCTTAAGTTTTTTTTATCTTTCGAAATTTTCCTAATATACGGGCTACTAATTATTTCGAATTCGTTAATGTTAAACAAGAGAGAATATTTGAAACTCAAGTATTTGACCATTATAAATTAGTAATCCAATTTTATCTCTAGTGGTCCGACATAAGGGAGCTGATTAATGAGTTTTAACGGCATTTGATTCCTGAGTCAGAGTCCAGGAGATTAGTTAAAATTAAACGTTTTATCCAGTGGAAATGCTTCATGGTTAATTAGAATGTAATCTGGTCAACAGTTAGGCTGTTTGAAATTCAAATGAAGTATATCGACCGTGGCTATGTAAAATGACAAAATGACTCACATTGCATTTACCTTCTTCATCAAGTAAAGTGAAAATAAATGAAAAAAAAAGTCTTTATTCAGGAACCAAATCTCCTAAGAACAAAAACAGTGAACATAAATAATTGCTTATAGTCTTATAGAGTTCTTTTTCTAATGATTAAATCATTACCATAATTTAATTTCATTAGAACATTGAGATTGAAAGAGGGGAAATAATAGCTGATGTTTGGAGCAAGTTAGGGAACAGGCGTTACGGATAGAAATAGGGGAAGAGAAAGAGGAACGGATAAGAAAGGGTCTATCAAAGGAAACAGTTTTATGTGATGGAGTATAAATATCGATTGGTTGTTCTAGTGTTCAAGGAGTGGATAGAGGAATGCGTGGTTAGGAATTCAGTGATGTATACATCTTTTGAGCTAATATCAGAATTAATTAATATATTTTTATGGTCCATCAAATGTGATGTGGATCGTTATTAGTAAGAAAATAAATAAAGTAAACATTATAAATAAAAATGGAATAAATACTGGATTGTAAATAGTAAAAAGGAAATAATATATGAGATTAACCAAAGCAAAATAAAATATTACTTAGTATTGTTACTAATATTTGGAATATTGATTTGGTATAGAATATTTTTATTTAATGTTTAGTTGGACTCTTGTACTAATAGTAATTTTGAATTTTGTCCCTTGAGTTATCTTCATTGAATTTTCCTGCAATAAAAAAAAATTGTCAATGAAAAGAAATGATAATAGCACTGTAAAAGGTGGCATTATTTTACATATGCGTTAAAAGAACTCCATTCCGTCCAGAATCTAATTCAATATCAATTTTTAAAAATAGATCACCCGCATACCTTTTTTTACGTAAAGGTTTACACGTTTTAGATCTACCTTAACTTGTTTTTACTTTATTTAGAAGAATAAGAAGGAGAGAAAAAGATTTTTGAATTACGTTAAAATAAAAAAAACGTTTAATAATTGTTTAATTGGTCTTATTTTTTATTTATTTATTTTCTAATACTGATTTATACTTTATTTACTCATAGATAGTCATTAGTATCTGTGTTTGAAATGATTGTTATTAAATCTGCAAGTTTATCAAGATTAGCTATTTCATGTTTTTTGTTTTAGCGCAAGGTTTCTCTTTCGTTTGGCAAGTAGGACAAGGGGGCCGTAATAATGTTCGATCTACAGTTCACACCCTACAGTTCCACCTCTATAAGAATTGTTTATAGCATCAGGAGCGCAAGGGTGTGAATTTTTATAGTGTTTGATGTGGGCTGTAGGGGATAGCCGAAACTGGTGGGACATCCGAAGTGGTTATATCGGAAGATATTTTGCCCGTGTGGAATTGTAGGGGTTCTCGTAAAGCGTCTCAGCTTACACGGTTATAGGGATCTTCATCTTACAACTTTCAGCTTCCCTGTAGCCCGAATAACACGAAATAAAACTTGTGCTAGGAGAAAGTGTCCATTGCGTCATCTTCCCGATTATTGTTTAATATTTATTTGGATGTTTTCTAGTCCCTTGTTTTTTTTGTTCCTGAAAAATAACTCGGAAGACCCAAGTACACTTCTTTAAGTATTTTCGTGATCGTTGAGTTTTGTTTGTATTGTATGATCATGTTGGTCTATAGAATTCTATCTTCAAATAAGAGAAGTATTTTAGTTATTCGTTTATAGCTGATTTCAAAACATTGTCTCTTTCAAAATGATTTTTTAATAGGAAATTAACAGTCCAGCAGTCGTAATCGTCATACATAAAACGCCTCTTTAATTTGGACGTATTGTACTCATAACAATATTAAATATGTTTAATATAAATAAACACATTAAAAATGTTTAGTATCGTCCCTTAATTACATTTTACCATGGCATAGCTTTTTACTTTATTAGCATGACATTAGAGAATAATAATAAACGTTAAAAAAGGTTCAGATTTAATTTCAGATTAAGGGGCAAAACATGACGGTGCCAAAAAATACTTTAAAGACCAATTCAACCTAAATATTTTCGATCGAGATTTAGTATACTTAATGTGAGCCTTTGGTGTTCTGAGCCTGTCCATGATGAGTAGGAGTGTGTTTATCATCATCAAAACGCTTTAGAGGGAAGAATGGTAAACTCCCCAAATCGCTCAACGGTGGCAAATGCAAGGCAGATTGGCGTTGAAAAGTGATAAAATTAATTTTTGATTTCTGGGTTCAGTTGAAGAAAGACCTCGTTGAATAATCAGTCACAAGAAAATCGTTTCCTCAAGTAAGCAGTTGGAACCCCTCCCCTCCCTCCCATCAGCTACATCATAGTATGGAGGCAGAAGTAGGTGACCGAAGTGTTCGCAATAGTCCACATGCTATTCTTGGTCTAGGGATACTCTTAGCTTGTCTCCCTCTGAACAGCAAAGCCTTCACTGGACAAGAAACCATGAACCTTAATTATAATCTGATTGAGTGAATTGTTTGTTCTGCGACGTATCTGAACACGCATCTTTAACTACAACTGGATAAGAGTTGATACCCTGTGATGCAGACTCAACGATAGGATGGTTTACTCATGTTTACGGATAGCAATGCGTACAACACCAAAACTGAACTTATACCTGTGGTGTTATGAATACTCAGGTTTACCTCATTGGGTATTCTTGAACCCATAGAAACACCTGTGGTAAATTGTTTTGCCAAAAGTTTTCTCAATTTTGGAGAAGACATTATCCTGATTGATGGAATAATCCTTTTCTGTGGTAGGTAGAGGCAGAATCGAATGGCCAAGGTTCTCTCCCTATATGAAAGCCTTTGAGGATGTCTAAGATATGGTTCGCAGAGCAGTCTAACATCAATCAAAGGCTCCGAATACTGTTCATGAGATTAGGAAAGCTGCTATAGAAGAGTGGCACAACCGGGCCTAAAACGACATTAATCATTAATACCAATAACTATTCAAAGCAATATTTTTTTTTTTTAAATTTTGATAGAACTGAATTTCCTCTCTTCATTTTGTTTTTTTATGAGGAAATAGTTATTTTTTTAACTAAAAAAATTCTTCATTAAGAACAATATTTTTAAGTTAGTATTACATCTGATTTATGCTGTTCAACAACTTTTTCGTCTTTATGAATTGAGTGGTGATTTCAAACCTGTTTAATTAGGTAAAATTAGAAGAACTAAGTATCCCAGAATAGAAAGAGTTGACTTAATGTTTTTATCAGGCGAATATGTTCGAATCCTACAAAATGGCCTCGACTTAGCTATAATAGCTCCATAACCAACTTTAGCTAAACGGGAATTATTTTGCTGGAATTGACTCGCCAGGGTAGAGTGAAAAAGAAAGGAGATCTTGAGTTGTAACTCTGTACTAAAGGAGACAAAGAAAAAGTTATAAAACAGAAGAAGTAGGATTTTTAAAAAATATCAAAATATAAATGAATTTCTTAAAAAAATCTTGAAAAAGTATTCTAAAATTTTGTGCATATTGGTCAACATTTGTCATATTATTGTATGGAATAATAATACTATAATATATTTAATATGGTATCATTATTTATCAAGAAATAATACATGTTTGAACTAGAGATATTAATTAAGATGACAGTATTTATCTCGCCTACAACTATTTGGACTATTAAATGCTTTAAGTACATAGCATTATTTGCGATTTATAATGCGAAAATTGAAGTGTAAGTGTTTTTCCCCTTATGGCAAGCAACGATAAAGGGCATAGATTTATGTTTGTTTTTTTTTACAATGGTTATTAAAATATAATTTTTTTTATAGATGTGTTCTTATTTAATTTGTTTAAATGAATTATCACCGTGATCATCTACGCCCTTAAATGTGGCATATTCTGAATTCATCAATGAAAAAACTATTAAAAAAATGTAAAATAGGAAAAACAGGAGTAGTATCATTGTATTTAGATTAAATCCTAAGCGAGACAAGCAATGACCACACTTGTAGCCAAACGTGCTGGAGATGTGGGTGGTTTGAAACATATATAATAGTTCCTGGATAGATGAAATGAAAATAGAAACCTGGTAATGATAGTTCTAATTAAACACCATTCTAGGTGTGACATTTTAGGGGTGGTAACACAATTAGAAAAAAAAAAGTCAAAGCAGTGATATATATATATATATATATAGTATATTTTAATTTCTTTCCTTTTTTCAGAAAATTAAATTTTATTGTTTGAAATTTTTGGATTAGCGAACATAGTAATTCATATGTTCTCCATTTTTTAGTTATTAGTTTTTCGTCTTTAAAGCGGAGTTTTTGGAAATGAATTATCTCAGGATGGTATATATTGTCTATGACAAATTTAAATGAGTTATGAAAACGACAATAAATATATTCTGGGATTAGTGTGGACAATTGTTAAAGACAATGATGCATTGGTTAGCAATGCTTGCAATAGTTAGGTCGTGATTAGGTATCTGATTTCCCTATAAAAAATATATATAAATAGATAAACAGTAATATTTGATTTCAAATAATTTTCAATACAAAATACTTCTGAGACAAACAAATAAATAATGAACATATAGGGTTTGAAGAGGAGTCGTAAGCAACTATGGGCGGTTATTTACCGTAGGTAAATGGCCATAAATAATGTAGTTCATTGCCACCAACCTGAGCTTTCTATCTCAATTCATTGTCGAGACACGATGTTTTAAATTGATCCTAGAAATGAGGTTTTTTCTTATAAAAATCTGAATTTCGTAACCGTAACTAGTGATCTTTTAACTTAACTCTCCACTTTCGGAAATGAATTTCCTCTAGACAGAAAATAATTTGTAGGAAATCGTTAGTTCATTAAGCTAAATGGAAACTACTTTCCATTTAGTAATCTCCAGTAATCAAGTTAATTTGATCCGTGAAACTTACTTAAATAGCTCCGAGATTACCGTTTCTATCCACTTCCTTTAGCTGTGTAAATCGAACACACTTTTAGCCAAATAATGTAAAACTTAAATAATAAAAGATCGTGGTGTAAATTGAATCTGACAGAAATTACTATCTGGGCAGTTTTTTTAGTATTTTACTCCACTTTACTATCTAATTACCGCATGGTAATAATCAACTTATCTTCTAAAATAATTAGGAAGACATATCATTCTACTAGTTGGTTACTATTCTATAAAAAATCTATCTTAGCTCTTGAAAATGGTGGCAAAAGTTTAAAAATATTTAGTAATAGTAGAGAAATATAGATTTTTCTAGGACTCAAAGAGGTTTTCTTCAGAAAATACTTAAAAAGTGTCCAAAACGGATTGAGATAGGAAAATTAGGTTGGTAGTACTGAACTATATTTTTGTTCAACTAACCCTTTCCTCTAATATTACCTCGTCTAATATAAATAAACTCATCAAAATCGTTTAATAAATTGAAAGAAACTCATCCAAAAAAACAACTCTTTTTATCGATTTATATTCTCATTTACATGCATTATATATATA
>NW_027105022.1:1065438-1092366 GCF_000696795.3 Halyomorpha halys
TATTATTTTTTTTTATCTTGTTAGTATTATTAATTTCATGTATTGATGTGTAATACATGAAAATGTGTAAACCAATTTTCACTAAGTCCACCCCTTTAGGTAAGGCACCCAAAAAAATAGTATTCGATCTATAATGGTTTGTTTGTTTCAAGTAAATAACTGATTTAGTCTGTTATTACATGGGGATTCCATCAGTAATACGCCTCATTATTTATTGTAGTCCGCAAAAAGAGAAATAAAAGAAAAACTGCAGGTCCAGACGTTTTTCCTGTAATCCCTCACAGAAAATTTTGAGGGCGTAGCTCGGACTGTAGTGGGTAGCTTCTTTGATTGCTCTAGACTACCAGCCAGACGATCAGTTGCTTGCTTTAGTTTTTCACGGGCAGTCTTCTCGGGTAATAGCCATCTCACTCTGTTACTTTAAAAAAATGAGAGTTTTAAAGTAATTCATTTGCATGAATCTTATTTTTCGAAGAGAAATGCTAAAAGTTTTTGCTTGTCATGTTTAAACGAAATATACAGTAGTTACAAAAAACTAAAAACCTTGAAAATTTCACCCCTTCAGTTTTCCTAAAATGTTCAATAATGCTGATCAATTAAATACATTACATCATACATATTGTTGATATTTAATATCAGACCTAAATACATCGTCATTATATATAAATTTTCGCTCTTTTTTACTAGGATATAAAATCAACAATAAGTAATATTTAAATCGATCAAGAGTAGAAAAAAAATTGACTTTTCGGAAGGATAAAATAAGATGGATTTAGGGTGGAATAGAATTGGGTGATGTCAAATTAAATAAGGATTTGTCAAATGTAGCAGTTATATAGGGCGGGATCGTGCGTGATTATTGGATTTAAACTACAAAAGTTGGAAAATTCATAGAGGATAATTGGAACCGATCGAAAGATATATGAAAGAGGCTAGGAAGTACAATGAACTCTTGGAAATCCAAACGATCATAATCCGGACCGTTCAGTAATCCGAACTGCCTACAATAAAAAAAAATTATAAATGAAGGTTTGTGATATCCATATAACTTATGGATAACTTATATCTTATCTATATCCATACGTCGATTAAAATCTTGTGTATTATAAGCACCATTCGTTCTGTTAGACTGGAAAAATTTGTTTAAAGTATTCAGATATATTGAGAGGCCTTGAAAAAATAAATTTTTGAATAATTATTAATCATTGAATATATAGTATAAATGCACATATTTTTTTATTTGATTTTTTAGATGTTAGGTCTTTTCATGTTTAGTAATTTTAATATTCCCCTAATTCGAACCCTTTTGGTTTTAATCAGTCCGGGATAGTATATTATTTATATTAGTTGCGTAAGTCGAAGTAAAGTTACTACAATTCAATATCTGAGTTTATTTAATCTGTGTTTATGACTCCATTTTCTCACTATAATATGCCGAAAACAAATTGGATTTAAAAATATAATTTATTTACCATGGTAATATATGACTTAAGTATCGTCGGGCGAAAACAGCGAAAAAATTGTGAAAGGGTTTGAAATGACTCTCATGGATTCTAGAAATATAATTTATTTATTCTATGAGCTTTATTCAGTCCGGGACTTCTCTATACACATCAATCAGCTGTTCGACTCAACCAGGTGATATGGCCTGTCAGAGCTGATATATTGTACATTTATATTAAGGAAAACGTGATTCAAACTATGTTCATCAAAGTGGGCAATAATCAATTATGATTATTCGGATAATTACTTTAAAACGGGAAAGTTTATATAGTGTTATTTAATTTAAATCTATTAAGTGTATCATATAATAGTTATAAAACGTGCCTTTAACTACTTCCTTTTAATTTGATTGGTAGCAATTAAAATTGTCATTAATTATTGCAGAATGGGCTAAATGTATCCGTTACCTTTAATGACTCCTGGAGTGGTTTTTCTAGATTCTGAAAGTCATTAGCCTTTGAATAACCTCCCTCCCCCTAGGGTCTTAATGACTCCTACGTGGCTGTTCTATTACTCCAAAGTTTTATGTGACTTTTTTCCTCTCTTTCACTGTTCATTAGTTGGTAATTCGTTGCCTCTATGAGAGAAAATGAGTCTTATTCAGCTACAGCACTTTGTGAACTGGACCATTTCTATGAAGTAAGGATTTGACGGAAGGTTAATTCCTTCTAATGTTGATATTAATTGTATGAGGTCATTAAACGCAGAGTAGTGTAAGTTATTTGCCTAATTAAAATCTATATACCAATTCTGATTAATTCCTAGTTTGTAACATTGTGTACAAACCCCATTTACTTGAGGTTTTATTAAAGGTAAGTGAACTTGTCTATTTCTGTTATATTTTATTTTAAACATCATGAAATAATTTACACCGATTTTTTGTCAATAAATAAAATTTTGGAGGTTGATGAAATATTTAAAAACAATTAAAAAATTGGCAATTTGAGACAAACTGAGTTACAACCCTCATGTCACTAAGTTTAGTTTTCTTTTTTTCGGCAGCTAAGCCATTCTAGATTGTATATCTCGACTTACGCCATTTATGATTTTAACCCCTCTATGCTTTAAATGAAATTCATTACATGGATAAATGGATTCTTTTTTCTGAGTCCGTTTATAGTAAATTTTTGGGAAATATTTGGCTTTGCCAGAAGGTAGGGATGCTTTTTATGATTTTATCCTATTTGTATTCATGAACCAAAAATACAAATACGATAAAATAAACGATTTTTTCCTCAGAAACAAACCTACGAGCAAACCGTTATTGTTATTATTGTATACAATAGTTCACACATTTATTGGTTGTTGTAACTTACTTAATGAAGTTAACATTGGATTTAATAAATAATGGCCAAGCACCAACAAAAAAAGCACCAATGTTTGATGATGAAATATTAACTCATTTGAACTATTCCCAGCATTGCCTAACAGTATTAGGCGTCCAAAACTTTAAAACCAAATTTATGCTGTCTCGATCCGCTGAGGTGCGTTTTGAGATCGCTCACTTTTTTGAATAACTTTATTACAGTTAATGAATTGAAATTACGATTCGCCAATTCTCCATGAAATTCTGCAATATTTTGAGTTATTAATTTTAGAGCATTTTATTATGAGTAGTTAATAATATTTATTTTAGATGATTGAATTGTTGTATACTGTTGTAGATCTCATAAAAAAAATATAAATTTCATAAACAAATATGAACTAATAAAATAAAGTAGCGATTTTGTAACATTGCGTTGAAATGTCTAATACCTATTAGTGCTCCAGTATCTCTCAACTGAGTTTTAACTTATTGAAAAAAATTTAACTTCACTTAATATATCACTTTTTTGCTCTCTATCATTCGAACAATTATTCCTTGCCAGCCAATTGATAATAAGTTCTTTAACATAGATTTGTGGAATTATCTATCAGTATGTAACTTAGTACTGCTATAAATTGTAACTATAAAGTAAAAGAGGATATTTAAATCCATGAATGCGAGGAAAGGATTGACAGATCGGAAGCCTTTTAGAACAGCGAGGCCTTTGTGCCTTTTTAGATTTACAGCCTTAGTGTTCAAAGGGGCCCAGAAACCTTTGGCAGGGGTTTATTTGCTGTCCACATTTCCCGATAACTGTTAATCTGTGATCATCCTCTTTTAGGGCTAGCCTATCTTCCTGCCGGGTCTCCAGCTCTTTCTTCCTTTCCCTTTAGTTCCAATTTTCTTTTAACCTGAATTCGAAATGGCTTTTATCCTTTTTCCTATTTCCTGAATCCACCTAAACTTTTGAAACGGCTTAAAGAAATACATATTTTGAGATATATCAAACTTGGGTTACCTTTCTATAATTTCTTTTTAAATTCTAGCATGCAGTCAGTAAATCATTAATTAAGAATTAAATACTAGTGATAGGGACTGATGAATCGGAAATTAGACTCCTCTGAAAGAATAGTACTCTAATATGATCCAAACAAATGCATTGTTTTTTAACTTGGAGTCGATGGAGCTAACTAGGTTCTGTGTGGAGTGGGTCATCATTTTACGAGTGTTCCAGGAGCTATGCTGGTTCTTCAGTGATTAGTAGACCCGGCTTCGTGGCTGATATTGGTGTTGTAAGATAACTTCAGTGTGAATGCTTATGAATCGACAAAGAATACTGCTTTCGCGTGAATGCGATCGTTGCTATTTGGACGACAGCTGCTGGAATAATGGTAATGTCTCGGTCTTAATTGCTTTGTGAAACGCATCCAGTTAGCATATCTGCTACATTAATACCCAGCTCATATCTTTCTGTTTCATGTTATTGATGATCCATCTACGTAAATTTGTAACTATTCTTGTTTTGGATAATTGTCAATTATGATTTAGAGGCTACCTTGTTTTTATTTCACTTCATAAAAGGTACGTCTTGGAAGTTGGTAGTATTTTATTAGCGGTAGGCAGAGTCGGGCATTAACTAAGAAAAACTAATAGCTAAATAATTGTCATAATTAATTCCCTTAAAAAACCTGAACTAATTTAGCTATTGACGGTTAGCTACCACTAAATCCTTTAACTAAATTAATTCCAGTTTTTTAGGAAAACTAATTCTTTAAACCTATTAGTGGTTACCCTAACATATTAGGGACCTTCATAAGACTTCGGAGGGGCAGAAAATAAATGGTCCATTAAAAGATAAATGATTTGTTATGTGGTAGTGTATTAATTGTGGATAATCTTATATAAGAAAAATTAAATATTAATGATTTTAAATTTTTAAAAAATAGGCTTTTAACTTATAATGAAGAAAATGACCTGGGCAGAATAGCCTGCAAAAGAAACTTTAAATTAATGTGAGGAAGAAATATATTGAAGATGTCCTTGAGGATGGCTAGAATAGCCGAAACGTTGGACTGATGAAAAATAAAGTGTTGAGACAAAAATGAATACGAATTTTTGATTTATTTAATAAATAATTACCTTGTCTCAAGAAATAGAAATGATATAATTAAAAATAAAATTGATTTTACTATCACACGTTTGCAAATCGATATATTTTAACTTTTCAATTTTGTAATCATGCGCTAGCGAATCGTTTTATTTTAACTTTTCGGATTTCCAGCATCTTGGGGTCCCTTAATATATATTAACAGGGATGCTGAAAAAAAAATGAAATTACTTTTATGATCACGTACTTGCGTTTTAATTTAACCTTAGGATTTCAAAAATATTAGAGAGTTATATGTATTTGAAAGTACCTATTGTTTTCATTTTCAGCACCTCCGAAAACATATATAGGGACCCTAATATGCTAGAAATTCGAGAAATTAAAATAAATCGATTAGCCCGCGCGCGATTTTATTTTCAAATAATCGATTTTATTTTCATTTTCAGCACCTCCGAACAGCTAAATATTATCAAATATAAACTATATGAAACATTAAAGAAGAATTGCATAATTTTACGAAACTGCTATACTAAACAGTTTTTATCATTTTGATTGTCAAATTCTCACCCCAAGCCTTTCATATGCAAAACGTAGCAGCTTTATCATAGGAGACGAGTTAGTATTTTTTGAAAAATCTATTGTTCCAATTTTTCAATAAATAAAAATGTATTACAAGAGAAATATCCATCTGTTGTCACCTAGTCGTCAGTTTCTCCTGACTTTGCACAGCGGAAAAAAAAGAAAGTACTGAAAAGGATCTGTTCAGGTATCCTGTGTTATTGGTCTGCGTAGCAATTAATGACAAAAATGGCCAGAATTTGTTGGTCTTATATGATAATACGTATACTGGGAAGTCTACGTTTTTATGGAATAAGTTAAATTGATTTTTATTTTCTCGTGAACCCAAATATTTTGAAATTATTAAGTGTTTTATAGATTAAAACACAATTATTATTTCAAAAGTAGAAGACTAATATTTTTTGTGATTAACAACTTGATGTCTAATATAATGAACAAAAGAGAGAGAAAACTTATGAAAAGTCAGGGGTTTAGTACTACAGGAAGTACAAAGATAGCAACACATTTACCTAAAATTATATGCTTTATTAATTTATTAAATCCACACAATTAATCTTTTATACACATCTAGTTTTAAATAGAACATGTAGTTTAGTTTTTACATTTAATATTTAATTTTTTTTCTTTTAATCCACCTTTTATTATTCACAAAATACGGCTGGTCATGTGATCTTTAAATATTCACTTTCATAAATTATTCTGAAAGGAAAGAAAAACATAACCTCGTATTATATATTTTATATATTTACTTTGTGGGTATTAACCTTAAGGTTAATTATATTAACATCTTTTAAAAGAGCGGTTATACTCTACCTAGCCTCATTAAAAAAATTACTGTATTTACAGAATGTATGTTGTTAAGTAACATTGAAAAGGGATAAAAGTATATGTTAAAATAAGAATTTATTATTGGTAAAATATTTGCAGTTGTATTTAATCATTTATTGTAATTGGTTTAACAATAGAGCAATTTTCCATAATTATTAAGCTTTTTTATTTACCTACGTTGTTTTATTTTTTTAATGAATAATATTATATCTGGAGAAATAGTATTTATGAACTAGAATATTTATGCCCTATTTATGAGGAAGGAACATACACCACAAATGCATATGTTGAAACCCTTGGGTAGAATTGTTAAAAATATGATATAAAGGGAATATCCGGAACTGAAGATCAAAGTTGTATTACTGCAAAAGGATCGTATATAGACCACATTTTTACCTAGATGAATAGGTTCTTGAGAAAAAAAATGTCTAATTATTGACGTATATATGATAAATAGGTACTTGTGAAACAAAAAAAAGGAAGCATTAAAAGAAGCAATCATCACAGAATAAACATTAAACATTAAAAATGAAATATACCATAATCATTCCTGTCATACAAAATTAAAATATAATAGAATCAAGGTTCTCTGGGGAAATCCAGAAGTCAAAAGAAGGGTATTGCTTCCCTGCTTCCTGAAGAATATTGCCTTTCATAAATCCTTTTACAAATTTGTGTTGATATGAAAACTCAGAAAATGGAAAAGAAAATGAAGGAAAATAGGAACAAGAATCAGTGACGATGAATACATCACATCCCTTATGTTTCCTGATGATCAAGTAATATCAGCCTCATATTGAGAAGACATCTACTATATGCTGAAGAAAGTTATAGTCTTATGAAAAGTGGAGGCTGAATATCAATTTAGTAAAACAGAGCACCCAAGTATGTCAACAGTAATAGGAAAGTAGATTAAATAGTGAAAAAATCTCCACCCGTGATAATGAGCGAGGGACAAGAGAAGGAAGAAAGGCCTCTGCAATGTTCAATTCCGTCCTCTGAAGCTCATGTATACAGTCCAGTAACGATGAGCTGTTGTGCAAGGCTGTATTTCTTGTCTATATAGCATATTCCTCGGAGACATGGGTCATCATGCTTGACTTCGCAAAAGGTTGTGAAATGGATCTTTCGAGAAGAGGGGCGAAAAAATCGTGACGACGTGTGGGAATACGATAGCTGATTGTGGGAAAAAACATTATTTTAATCATTGAAGTAAACCGATTATGTTTGTTTTTGACATGTTAAAAGGATGGTTGCGAATATAGCTATAGAATGGGAAATGGATGCAAGATGAAAAAAAAAGAAGAAATATAGAGTATAGATGGAAAAATGAAAAAAAGGAGAAGGAAAGTTTGGCGGGACATGACATAAGGGACGAGCTAGTCTTGAATAGATAAGAATCGAAAATTTTTGAAAGAAATTGAGGTCAAGGAAAACTAATTTAGTAGAAAATCCCTTTAAAAAAATAATGGCATGCTGTGTACTTCGATGGATATGCTGTGTACTTTGTGTTGCACAAAGGAAGAGCTTTGAAGGTTCCATTAGTTTTATTTCTATATCCCCTCTGTATCCCCTGCCCTGGTAGTGACTTCGTTTACTTTGGCATATTCCCTTTGCTCTTCATACGGGTGGACATAGTATCAAGTTTTCTGAAGCTTCTGTTTCAAATACAGGATCGATTGAATTCAGGAAAAAGCAAATTTCGCAGGGCAAAATTTCTATAATTTTCATTCGACTATGTGTTTACTAAATTAACAAAATTTGTTAACTAAAATTTTCTTTCTGTTATATTATTTTGTTTTCACTTATACTCATATAATTTTAACCATTCCTCATTGACTTTTTGTAATTTATCCTAATATGTTAAAATATTTTTAGTTGTTATTTGTATCTTTTTAGCCCTGATGAAGCTCTATTAAGTGGGATGAAACGTCAGCAAATGAATAGTTGATAACTATTTTTATTTTCTTGTGATCACACCCCTGTCCATTTTCTTCATAATTTAAAATTATTAATGCGTGATTTAATAATAATAAATGAAAGTACAAACCAACTTAAATTTGATTGCTCACATTTGATTAAACCAGTTTGAAAATGACTTAATCAAATGAAATTTAAAAAAGGGTTATTAGGATTTATTTTACATGTAATTAAAAAATATTTTTTTTATTATTAAATTTTTAAAAAGTATTCTTACTTCGATGTAAAAAAAAAAATAGTTTTTACTATTTTAAAAAATTGCCCTTTCCAAAATCTGAATATATACTATTTTGCTTTCTCGCTCCCCAAGTTAGGAAAGTTTTGTTTTCATATTCGTAGAGAAACAATTTTTTGTGAAAAGTATAGAAAATTTTAACCGCATTTTACGTTTCAAAATTAAATATTTTGAAAACAAGTACAAATAATTTACTTATAAATACTGCGAATAATTTACTTCTAAATCCACGAAATCATCTTTAAAATGAGTTATAAAACCTCAACAGGCATTTAAGTAAGTCCACGAGCATTTCAGTGGTTCAAAATATAGTGAAATTTAGCTAGTTTTAAAATTTTAAAAATCTAAATTAAAAACTATCAAAGTAAAATATATGAAAAAAGTATATTTTGAATGCATTGAGTTGGAATTCTGAACATAGATGTACAGGCTTTGGCTGATAGCATTTCGAATGACTCTCTCGTTTTCAGAACCTTCTTTGCTTCTTATAAGCTTTCTCTAGTATAATTAGGGTCATTTACTGTTTCTTAATTGGTCGAAATACAACAAAAGCAATTATGTGAATTATGAAATTTTTCTCTACATACAACTTCAATATTTTATTCATGTCTGTTCGAGGAAGATCCCTCAGACATTTTGAGTAGGATTTCAAGATGCTGCCATCTGTTGGCAAAGCCATGAAATAGTAGGGGTACTAACAACAGGTCTGAACTGATCCAGAGTGAACACAGTCACTCCTCTTCAGAGCAACATCATTAGTTGCTTATGATCAACAATTCAGAATGAGTGAGTCATTCTTCATCGCACCCAGCAAGACGAGTAGAGGCAGGATAAAGGAAGAGAACAAGAAGGATAAATGTGCCCCATAGAAACCTCAATAGTCCATCATCAATCCGCAACATAAGAGAACTGTAATATATTTTATTATTCTTTATGTAATTCCATTGAAATCAATCGTCAAAATAAATTAAATACTAATCCAACTATCCACATTGTACAACCTTTTGGCTAAACCCCACATAAAATCAGTTTTTTGTACAGCTCATTCACGGATAGAGGTTTTATTTTTTACTTGTCACCGTGCTTTATTTATTTTAAATCCATCATAAATATAGTCCACACCATTCATACCAACTTACCAATAAATTATAACTAATGTGGGAAATTTCACCCAGTATTGTACCTACCAATAAAACTCCGGGAATATCAGAATTAAACAATTTAATTTTCCGGTTTCGATTTTTAAAAAAATCTGGACAAACGACTGACATGGAATCCTCATACAAGACAGGAAACTGCTCGTCGTTTCTGACTATTACAACTAATTTACTAGACAAACGGTCCAAACTTCCAATCCATTACAAAAGACTGATCTACATGACTGTTATAAGGCCTATCTGGACATACGGAGTTGAGCTATGGGGCTCCACTAAACCATGAAATTCCTCTCGAATCCAATCCTTACAATCCAAAATTCTTCATAAAATCCTTAATGCTCCTTACTTTGTCACAAATCAAATCATCCATCAAGACTTCAATGTCCCATATGTTGCCGATTTGGCCAGAACCAGATACCAATCCTTCCATAATAAACTTCCCAACCACACAAACCAACTCGTTTCTAACCTGGCTTCTCCTTCACTACCTAATAATCCTCCTAGGCGTCTGAAAAGAAGATGGCCTCGAGATCTTCTCCTTTAGAAATGTTTTTGGAGTTCTATCAAGAGATAGATTCTCCACAGGTTTGTATCATGTCATAATATCACTTACAGCAAATTTATTTGATGTGTATATACGTATACAGTTGTAAATAACAATAAATAAATTATTAAAAAAAATTAAAAACTACAATTATTGCCAAAAATAGAACTATACTGTTTTAATTACAATTATAGTGATTCTATATTTGTAAAACTAAATATATTCCACTGTAAACCATGATGGGTCGATGATGCAGTAAGTTGTAGGGAACTATTCGTTACTAGACTAACGGTTGTGCAAGGGTTTGATTTGGTCAGAATCATATTTGACCGCAAAATTTTTCAAAAATAAAAGTACCCACTTTATGAGGCACGGTAGATTCCGTAGGGGCCACAGAGTTTACTCACGGCTACAGTAACAGAATAAATAATTATCTGTCACAGCTATATTCAATCCCGGGTCCCTGAAATTACGGTGCCTTACCACTGAACCACCCCGCTCCCATTTAATATTTATATATATTGAGGAAATACTAATTAAAATCTGAAATAAATTCAAACAAACACACTCACTCATATATAAGTACAGTTTATTATTTACTTTTAATATACGATAAAGAGGCGTTTGGTGTGCATTATTAGTATTTCGTCTAGCCGATCAGTTTGGTGGTAATTATCTAAATGACCACATTATATTGAAACGACAATATAATGGAAATATTTCAACTTCGGCAGCGTATGTGAATATATTGAGACGTCTTTAAGACGGGCTTGACATAGACGTCTATAACTTTATGGATGACACAAGAGATATATTCCATCTCTTAAGTAGAAAGCTCACTTCGATATAGCTTCTACAATATGAAGAACAACCTTACACTAAATTATGTGTCTCTCAAACCCACCTTTGGTATATGTTTCCTTTTCGCCTACGTTTGGTATTAAAGTAGCTATTTATTTGTGACAAGTAACAGTTTTTTGAGGAACTGTTCGTTTTGTTTTAAGATTCCTGATGGTCCTTGGGAGAGAATTCATATGAATTAAACTTTATTAGAAAATTAAAATTGGCTGGTCATAATTGATGCTAAGAAGCACTGCATATTTTTGCAATATAAAATATGCCATGTCATCCTATCTTATAATGGAGCTGGCAGATCCTTACTACCTCGTACCACGCAGTAATGAGTAAAATAAAACTACAAGTTTTATTTAAATATGACTGGAAAGGTACCAGAGGACAAAGACTGAAAGAGCTAATCGTCTAAGAAAGACTGCAGAATAGTTTCTTAGGCAAAATCTGAATATTGTACTGGATGGACTGCATCCTCAGCCAAGTATACGATGAACGAATTGAAACATAAAATCTATTATGATTATCAAGTAGATAAAAGGAAGTTTAATAACATAGGAGCTTTTTGGATAAATTGAAAGAACGTCAAGAAATGAAAGGAAGTGGGGAATAAAAACCTAAAACCTTTGTAATACCTAAAAAAAATGGAATAATCTAGTTCCTTTCTCAGGCGAGATGTTAATGTAATATAGTCAATATCTCTATTGATGTTTCTGTAAAATGGACTAATTATTGTTATAGATATATTTTAATAAAATATATAATAGCCTGTAGTAATTACTATGTTATTAAATAAAAATTTTGATTTTTGGTATATTGTTCAGAGTGGAACGGACCTTGAATCGTTACTATTTTTTGAAAGTACAATAATAAACAAAAATGTGGAAGTCAAGTTCTCATTTAATTCTAAAGAGATTAGTCGAATATCTGTTCTTAGCAAACTACTTTTCTAACAATAAGAAAAAACACTTAATTTACACCCATATAATATTGATTAATGTACTTGATGTGTATTAGTAACTAGAATCCATCTAGTTTGTGATGTTATTAATATATGGGTTTCTGTTAACAGCTCTCAAAACTAAAACTTTATTCATAATATTATTTTTGTTGTTAATATCATATATTTTTTTAAAAACAATGCATGTTTAACGTAGTATGGAATGTAATGCTTTATTTTTGAGTGATGTCCCAAAGTCCTGAATGGTCCAATAAATGGAACATTTTCAAATATTTTTAACTGTTCAAGCTTAAGATTATACTGTTTTAAGTTAGTTTATAATTTAACAGATTCACAAATATATATAAATTATTTTTAAATATTAAAAAAATAAAAAAGATCTATAAAATATCTAAGCGTGTATTGCAAGTAGTAGTACATGTAATTCATTTTTTTAGGTGTGGTGAGGCAGCTCATATCCACAAGTTCCATCTAAAGGTATGTTTTCAACAAATTTACTTACATATGTTTTTAAAATTAATTAAATTTGTACCGCTACAATGGGTGGGGTGTGAGGGGTGCAGTAATTTATAATTAATTACTGTTAAAAGACTAATGGTGATTCAAGGAGCTGATTTGGTCAGAATCACAGAATGTTTTTTTTAATAACTTATTTTATTTTATAATAAAATATAAAACTTTACGTCATATTAAATAAATGGCGTCTTTAAATATTATTATTAAATTTCAATTTATTTTATCAATATTAGTAATTGTAACTCGTGTCTGTTAAGGTAGCGCCAGCAAGAAAATTGTTTTACAGAGGATAGAAATCGGTTTTTCCCCTTGTGCTTCTTTTTTTTTAATCATTCCTCCTCAGTGGGACAAGGGGGTTAGTAAATATTTCCTTTTGGGTAGTGTTTTTGAAAAAGTTCTGTTATATAAAAGGTAGAAATATTGGAGTCGTTTGATTGGTTGGCTGTTTCTGTTTAACGGAAGCTCGAGATTGATTTCTTTTGATGATTGGAACTTGTAGGCCGTCGTAAGTTATTTGCTAATGGAGTTGTTTTCTATTTCAATCATCGAAATAAGCAGTTTTTCTTGTTCTAATGTATCTGTTTAGTCAACTTGATTTATTACTTATAATATTTTCTCGGCAGAATATTCATGTATTTTTTTAAGTCAATAAACTTTGTGTTCTTCCTATCGGTGCCAAACCAAATTTACGCTTCAATATTGACAACTTTATTAAATTTTAATATTTAGATAATTTCACAGTTTGGTAGATAGTTGAATATAACTTTAGTTCAGATAAAGGTAAATAAGTAAATAAAATGTTATTCATTCATACTTCATGTCTTCCAACCCACTTAAATGTGATTTATCATGTATTGTACTCCTAATGCCTGTAACTTTGTGAAGTAACATAAACTATTACATACTTGAGTCCCGACTTTAACACTCATGATTTAAAACCGGACTATCGAAGCGATTCAAGAATCGATAACTCCTTTCAAAAACAAATTTATAGCCAGAATGATCAAAATTATGGACACTTACAACCTGTTTAGAAACAAGCTTCATTACAAGTGTGCTTTGATGTACGTCAATTTCCCTGATTATTTTCAAAACTGCAAAACTTAGTTCAGTCCTTCCATTTTGGTTCAAGAAAACAATCAAATACATTTACACATTTTTTTCTAAATGTATTAACAGTAGCAGTATGAAAACTGCCACATGGTCGTATTTTGAATCTTTCGTTGGTACAGATGGGGGTCACATAGATTTGAAGGGACTATTAAACGAACAACGAACAAATGACTCAAGGATTAGACGTGCATGAATCCAATTTTTTTCTAAGGATAAGACATATTATTTTAAAATTTAATTATTGCATGTTCTTTAATGTAATGTACTGATAATTGAAAAATTGATACCAATCAATATTCAGCCGATCTCTGGAGCACAGAAATGGATTCAGCGTGCTTTGTCTGATTCATTACTGATGCACTGAGAACAATCTAATTTAGTGTAAGTAATCACTAGAAAAAAAAATCAGTTATGATTTTCGCTGTGATTTTCCGAAATATCTTCACCTTTTGAGCGAAGTTGAAGTACTCTAAATCGACCAGTGCGCACATTTCTGTCAGAAAATGAATGCGAAATTATTCGTTTGTTTTTGTATTAAATTATATGTTTGTCTCGGCTTACGACTTGGAATTAGAGACAATATATGACATTACAGGTCTCCCTAACAAAATACTTTATAAAGTTGTTCTTGTTGTTGATCAAGTTAAAGTTGTTGATCAAGTTAGATAAGAACCAGTTTATTGGAGTACCAATATTTTTAGGTTTTACTTGCTCAGTTAAATAAAAATTTATTTTAATTAAAAAATAAAAATCTAAATAAGTGTTATGTTACTTTTCTGTGATCAGTATTTTTTTTCGAAAGTTCTTTAGTTAAATGCGTTTGATTTGATTTTTTAAAACAATTCATGTTTCTGATTATATTTTCCGTGATTGGTATATATTTTTTTATGTAGTTCGATGGATACTATCATCCTTTCGACTACAAGAAATTGGTGAGTATGTGTAACGTAGAAGACAAGTGACCATGTCCTCGTGTATATTCTGACATAAACGAACAATAGAAAACGATTTTTCTTTGATTCTGACAACAGGGTCGCTTTCAGTTGGTTGAATAAGAATGGATTTTTCTGATTCAGTTGGAAATGAATTCGTGCCAACAAGTTAAAAGCTGTGATGGCTTACGATGATAAATGATGAAGACGCCTCAATTTTTATTTCCCGCAAAACTTGATGACACATCGGTTTGCTTTCATTTTCTTCTACTACAGTACAGAGGTATCCCGAAAGTCATATAATATGAGAATGTATTGTTTTAGCTTATAGTTTTATCGTGTAATAAAAAATCTTCTGTTTTTTGTGTTATCAATTTTCTCAATATGCTGAAATAAAAAAATATACCTAATAAGAAAAATTCTGTGAACGCAACACACAACTTTCAGTTACCACACTACTACTTTCGGATAAAGTTATTAATTTTTCAACAGCAATCTCTTTATTATTCAAAATAGGAATAAATCTTCTTACTGTACAGTATGAAATAAAAATCTGTGATAGCCAAAACAGTCACAAAAACATTTTACTTTTTTAGTTAATCAAAAATTGTTTTTCATATCTCTTATTTATTCATTATTTATGGCTGCTAACAAGTATGTAGGTTGATGTACGACATGTCACAATCTCACAAGAGGAGATAATAACGCAAAAAATATTAGAAGGAAATTCTTCTCGTCAAACTCGCCGCACTAAAACCCCTTGTTAGCGACTTTTGAAATCATTTGCTTAAAACGAGAATAGGAGACTTAAGAAAGTTAAATCTATCAATATTTAAAAAGCGCTGAAATGGTAAAATGGCGTTATTGTGTTATTTAACTATGTAATATTAATTAATTATTTCAAATAAGCAACAAAAAATATTTGGGTAAGCTTTTCTTATGACAATTCTGTATATAAGCCTTGTTAGACTATTTCAATATGGAAAAACCCTATTGAATATTAAAGAATACAGATACAATAGATTTACGGCTCCCAACAGTTTTCCTTTTCCATTGCACTATATTGTACAATGATGTGACGAGTTTAATAAACATTGTTAGAGCTGTATTTGAGAAAAAAAATCAAAAAAAAAAATCGTCGAATTGATAATATCCAGTGGAACTACCTCTACCTCGATTTTAACGAAAAAGTAATACTTGAGGCTTATACCTCTTACCTTGAATATCTTATTTCAGTTTCTTACATTTTTTGAGCGATTCTTTTCACATACCTACTTAAGCGCTAGCACAAATCCACAGACCATTTTGTGAGGTACAGTTAAACGTTGAAAACTCGGATTCCAATTTTTTTACGATTTCAATACATCACCTACTTTATATTTCATAAAGAAAAAATATTTAGGAGTGTGTATCTAATTGCTAATAACTCTTGTATGTGTTATTTATGTTAATTATAATTTATAATAATGATTTCATGAAAGAATTACTTCAGCTCTATTGTAATTCTTTCTTAGAGGGATCGAAAACAAATACTTCAACTAATTTATAAATCTTAAATATTATTCCGTTTTCCAAATAGATTTTCTTATTGAGAAACCAGCTAGAACAATAATAAGTCCGGAAAAATATTTCTGGTAACCAACATACCAATAAATTCGTTGCTCAGTGGTAATTGAAAACTCGCGACCGTAAGTTTCTCCGGAGAGAGTAGAAACTATTGATTCCTAGCCCTGATTCATCTTAAGTAAAGAAATTGGGTGCTCCAAAAATAGATGACCGCGCCATTGAACCCCGTTCCTCTTGGGTTAGCCATGTCCAACGCTACGGAAAATTAAACTTAACTCGTAAGAAATTATCACGTTACTTATAACGTGATCTTAATCTTTCACATCAATATTTTCATACTCCATAATAATTAATTATTATTTCTGCCAGAGTATTTCAATACTGATTAATTATGGGTCAGTAGGTTATATATTGATTAATTAGATAATTAATTAGAAGATTAATTAATTTATATTCTCTCTAGTGATATATAAGTGATCTAATTATTTAATAACGACCCGTTTAATGCACCCCACGCTCTTCAGTCACATATCGTTAACTTTGAAGAGTTGTGTCAGAATTGATTATTAAACTAAATCACCTTTATCTTTACTCGTGAGCCTAAAGGCAGTTATATACTGCCTTATTCTTCATATTATAGCTTTCCGTTTATTTTATTTTTTAATTAGGTACCATATAAATAGTATGATTAGAACTGGTTTGACCTCTGTGGTTCAAATAAATAGCTCCACTTAATCTTTAGTTTTCATTTTGTTTTATCGACAATTGGACCTTACCGCGTTTTAAACTAAATTACCCAACGTTTAATTAAATGAATGATTTTAAATAGCCTTTTGTTTATAATCCTTGTTTATAGGTTGTTAAAAAAATAAATAAATGTAAAATGCTCTGATATAAACACATTGCTATTTTCAAACGAATGCAGTCTTTGGTTTCTTAATTTTCACTGAAGAATCCTTTAAATTAGTGAAATTTGTCGGCAGTTCTATTTGACGTCTCTTGCACCTCAGATGAACATTGTACCTGGAAGTTATCTTTCTTCCTGCCATCTTTAATAACTGAATGATCAATTTTCTTTGTAGACATTCCTTTTATAATATCAATGTTTCTATTGTACTAAACAAATGCTCTTTTTTCTTATTCTTTGGTCATTTTAAGATCGTTCTTTCGATGAATATTTAAACTACTAGTTTCAGAATAATAATTTTAATATTGATTTCATTTCCATAAATAGTACCTACTAACTAGGTTTAAAAAAATTAATGAATTTTGTGTTGAATAATTCTCGTAAGCCGATATTTGCAGACTGGAATGAATTTGATTATGTATGACATATAATAATTATACACTCAATCTGTTTCCCCCCATTATTTCTCTAAATTCACAACTTTATTTAAACTAAAAGTACAAGAAAATGTGTTGTAAATCGTATAATGGCATGATACATATTTGTAAAGAAACGTCATTTTTAAATTAAAAGATCTCGAGGGCTTTTCTTAGGACACTCCATAGGTGATTATTAGAAATAGAAGATGAAGCAAGATTAGAAAATAAGTTTTTAATGGTTTGGGAGTTTATTATTATAAGAATGATACCTGGTTAAGACCAGGTGACAGGTCGGCTGCATATAGATCTTTAAGAATCTAATTTAATTACAAAAATAATAATAACCTTGATGTATTATAGTTTTGTAGTAGGGTTAGATAAATTAAATTTTAATTTCTCAATTTCATCGACATGAAGAGGAAATTTTCCTCGAATTTCTTGTTTTTGAAAACTAATTCTTGCAAATTATTAAAAATATTAATTTTAGAAAAAATTATAATATTTCCTCGTCTTTATTTTAGAATTGGACTTTTTGAAATGGGATAGTCGACGTTGTCACTAAAGTGGCAATCATAGTGTTCAGCATTTGTATCTGTGACAGATGTCATAGTCTGACATCGTTCAGAAGTTGTCTAAAGTTTAAACTTGTTGTAGAATACGATAGAGTAGAAGATCAAATAGGCTTGCGTCTAGACCACCCTAGCCCATATGATAACGAAGCGGCAAATGCTCATTTATCTCCCAGCCCATCATAGATCATGCTACTCCGCAACACTATCAGCCCTTCACAGCTGTTGTTCACTTCGTAATATTAATTCCAAGCTATCTTGGGTAAAGAGCACAACAACACTCTGGACTATTAGCTTCTATTTATTCGTAAAAAACTATATATGTATATATGTTTAATTAATATAGTAAAATAAATAGTTGAAGTATAGTAAATTTAGAGTTGTTTTTTTTACTATCCTCTTGTCAGCTGCTTTGATATATGTTGGCATAACGTCCATAGTTGAGATAATATCAAAACATAAGAATGGCTTTAATAAACCTTTAATTAAAGCTGGATGACCAGAAAATAATAATTTTGTAATATTTATGGTGATCTGAGTTGATATTTATGGCGTAAGAGTTTAATAAAAAATAAACAATCGAAATACAATGGAAATAATAGTAACCTTCATAAAATGTGGGAAATAGAGTAAAGTCTTGGGATAATTAGGTGCAAATAGAATGATTGGAGCTTATGTAGACTTCTTTTGGAAATCCTGAAGGTTTCATGTTTTCAAAGACGAACACAAAGTTGAATTGAACTGAAATGACTGATGCTGAACATCTGAACATAAACTTAGTACAAAGCAAGAACATAAAATAAGTAAAGAGAGAGAAAGGAAGCACACTTGCTGTAAAAATCAAACATAGTCCAACACTTGCTAGTAACATACGTGTTACAGTATGTGTTGTCCCAGGAGTGGATAAAGGCGACAAGAAAACTCACGAAATCTAGTAGACCATTTTAACATACGGAAATCGGGACAATATTTCTTCTTCGGGACAATTTCTTTTTTGAATTACATAATTTGACTGCAGCTGAAATCTGATTTTCCGCATTTTCTACCAGTACAATTATTTTTTTTATGCATGAGAAAAACCAGACTCAAATCAAAAACAATTTCTATAATTTGTCTTCAAAGGTAGAGTTTGTACCATTTAGTTTAAACGGTCCTAAGCCCTACCTAAGTTTCGTGCAAATTAGTGGCAGATTAGTAAGATCGTTATTCCATTTTCTGCAATTTCTGAGAAAAAAAATAATAGCCCCGGTAACCAGAAATTTTTTTTTCTTTAAATTTTTCATTTATGTCATGATGAAAACGGGTTGAGGGTAGCCTCTTATTCTGCATTGATAATGCATTTGAAGAGGGTTTGATAATTTGATCTTTTGGAAAGGGGAAGTCTGTATTTTGTGTCAGACTGACGGTGACTGGGAATTATGCATTATGCAATAATAAAATCAATTAAAAAGTTAAGGTGGCATACGATAATATTAAAAATTATGTAAATATTTTTTTCTGGGCTCCAAGGACATTGGCAAGATCCCTCGAACACATTTAAATATTTTTCAACCTAGTATTACGAAAAAGGATTAATTTTTCACGATGAGCTCACGTTCATATCCCCCCTTTTAAGTCCAGTACATATTCCTCAATATTATTGTTAAGATGATTTGTGACAAGGCAAGGGACAGAAGCAGGGTTGAATAACTTATCTCATTCCCCAAACCAACCCGGCCTTCGCCTCTCTTTGTTCTGACCGAAAAAGCTTTTAGTATGTTAGTTTGTTTGTCCAGGCTACAAAATAACCGACTCCCAAGTTTATTTTTGCCCAAGGCTACCATCCCTTGTGGTTTTTTTGCTTCTAGAATCCATACAAGTACACGCATCACTTATCAGCTACAGTTGCTGTGTTTCAATTTTATGGTAAAACATGCTATTGTATAACTTGGTATTTGTTGATATTTTATACACATTTACTTTATTTTTCTTTCTGAACCTCTCATTTTTGCATTTTAAAAAGCCATATCACCATTGCCAATATTTCTTAAACTTTTATTAGAAATTATGTTATTGAATTTTCCTTTATCACTATCAAATCTATGGAAGTTTTGAATTTTACTTTCTAGACATCAAAAGGCAAAGTTGGTTCCGTGTGTGTGTGTGTGTTTTTTTTTTTATTTTTATTTTTTTTTATTTTACGAGGGTCGGTGGAAATCTTCAAAAGACACGGATAGGCCCGTACCTATCTGTGTGTGGGATTTTCACCCACAAAAACCACAGCCCTACACCTGTTCATTCCTCTCCACGGGACAGCCGCTAGGCATTACTTCATGGAGGGAAATGGCTGAGTGCCACCTCGCATTCTTCGCATGGTTTTCACATTTCCATGCTAGTTACGTATTCTAGCCTTCTCTTCCTCTCTCAACCTCTTGAGAACAACTGTGGTGAATCTCTTCACTGCGTTCCAATGCTGGTCTGAGAGGAGCATATAGCTCACCACGTTTTCTGGAGTGATGCGTCCTCACTCTCACACTCCTCACACTCTCTCTCCAATTCACATCTTTCTACTGCAAAGCGAGTGCAAGTGAAAAACACGTGCTACGCGGTTTCCTCGACAGTATTAACCTGTGAGTCCACTTCCCGGAATCTGCAGCCTCCCAACGCTGCTGCCACTGGTCGATGGTTATTTTTCGCTCTTCTTCTCTCGAAAAGTGCAAGCGTCGTCCATAGTGCCTGCTTCTTTCTTCAACAAGGAGTTCCACAGGTGGCATTCGGGCTATCATACACACCGCTTCGTAGGAAAGCTGATACTCATACTTCCTCTATCTAGTCATGAGCACATGCGCTATTCATGTCTGCTAACTAGCGTTAACAGTCATGAATAGCACAAGTGTTGTAAGAAGAAGTTATACACCCGTGTGTGTGTGTCTGTCTGTAGTCAAATTCTTGTTGGAGTATTCCTTTACCTTTTATCCGATTTTGATCTTTTGATTGGAGCCTGATGGGATGAGAGTCGGCGATTAGTGTAAACATGATCCAGCTTAATATTTATTAAATTCCATCTATTACTATTGTTTACGCATGCGCAAACGTAGTTTTTTAATACGAGCATATTTTGAAAACTTGAATGTTTTCCTAACTTCAACAAATTCCACCCTCTAATTACTTTTTTCCTTTTTAATTTTGATGTGCATATATCGCTAATTTATTATAACATTGACACATCTGACAAAAAAAAATTGAATTGGACGTATTTCAAAGATACTACCTCATACTGCGGTTACTCTCCTTATGGAAGCTTTCCTAGAGCTATCAGTTACAAATTAACTCCAGTATACTTTATAATCCTTGGAATACCTCAAACACAAAAAAACATAACTTATTTTCTTAGATGTACCATTCAAGCGAAGCAGCGGTATTATTAACAGGGCACCTCCCGTAGATTTTATTGTCAAGCAAGAAACTATCTGGACATCCGGAGTTGAGCTATGGGGCTCCACTAAACCATCTTATTCCTCTCGAATCCAATCCTTACAGTCCAAAATCGTTCGTAAAATCTTTAATGCTCCTTACTTTGTCACAAATAAAATCATCCATCAGGACCTCAATGTCCCCTATGTTGCCGATTTGGCCAGAACCAGATACCAATACTTCCTTAATAAACTTCCCAACCACCCAAACCAACTCGTTTCTAACATGGCTTCTTCTTCACTACCTAATAATCCTCCTAGGCGTCTGAAAAGAAGATGGCCTCGAGATCTTCTCCTCTAGAAATGTTTTTGGAGTTCTATCAATGGGTAGATTCTCCACAAGTTTGTATCATGTCATAATATCACTTACAGCAAATTCACTTGATGTGTATATATGTATACAGTTGTAAATAACAATAAATAAATTTAAAAAAAAAACGAAAAAAAAAAACAAGAAATAACATATCCGAAAAATAAAAATAATAAAATTTACCATGATATCTTGTAATATTGGCTAGATATAAATTTAGGTGTTTATTTCTAGTTATTTTAGTGTCTATTTCGACCATAGTTATAGTAGTGAGAGTTACTGCTGTATTCAATTCATTATTGGTATGATTTCAAGGTAAGATAAGACAAACAGTCGATTAATATCTTGTGGGGGAGTAGAGAAGCCTTTGAAATAGGAAATTAAATTAATTAAGTAACATTGAAAAAGTGAGTACTTCAGCTTGAACGCATTTTACATCGCTGAAAAAGTAATTAGCTTTTTCAATTAAAGATAAAGTGATTAATTATTTACAACACACATTATCTATCCTGCAGTAATTTATGCCAAAATTGCCAATTAGTAAGGAATTAAAGAACTGCTGACTAGATATCTTCCGCGAGGGATTAGAACTGACGATATACACGGTAATTAATTGCCTAAGATAAATTAGGAGACGATGTGATACTTAATTATGCGTTTCAAAGGGAATTAGGAATCAGAATAGGGTGACTTCACCCCCTGTTAAATTATTCAGCAAGTGTAACTTTAGGGTTGGATCATTGCATTGGGCTTAAATTATTGGAAAGACTATTTATTCGAATTAGGATAGATTTAATGCTCGATTCCTAAATATTAGATTTATATTTTCTTTCTATTAAATTGGCAGATCAAAAAAAACTTGTAATCAACAAATATGACATAGATTTCCTACCTTCCATAATAGCCCACATTAACTAAACTAAACTTTGAAGATATTAGAAGCTATAAAATATTACCATTTCTAAATAATAAGTGATTTTTCTACACATTGAGAATTTTATCATATCATCAACAGTCGTTAATTACCTGTACGGTGACATTGAGAATAAGTGTAAGTTTCTGAAATATTACAATAAAATATCATGTTAATTTTCGAAAAGGAATCTTCGTACAAAATGTTATTTTTTTCATAATTAAATCTTTCTTTATTAGAATAACGACAAAATAACAAAGATTTCCATTTCAAAACTCTTTTAACTACATTTTTCAGTTTTAGAACTAATTTTAATTTAAAGATCACTTTTTCCCCTTTGAAATTATCCTAACTTTTAATTATTATTTAAATTTTCATTTTCAGTGTGAAAGTGATTAATATAATTTGCAGGGGCTTTTAATAATAAAACTAATCATATTTTCTTTTACGTATCAGCTTTTTTCATTTTTCATTTCTGTATCAACGTCAAATGCTGAGAGATTGTGCCAGGTGGACCAAGAATAGGCCTTATCGAAATTTAGTAAATTAGAGCTCTGATGGGGTTTGTTACTAAAGCGTTTAGTTTTTCCCGTTCACCACAGCACTGAAGTTCCACAAGAACATCGCATTTTTTTTTTTTTTTTTTTACACAATTTACTTTTCCATTATTTTGTTACAATTTATGAAAAGTGTTGGATTTCATGATACGACGAATAGATTTTAGGCCCTGCAATTCGAAAAGTATTATCGTTTGAGTTCTATAGCTTTTGTTATAAGGAAAGAAAAAAAAAATCTTTTTTGGCTGTCATGTTTTCACTTAAATAATTATGAGAGATAGTTGACCGTGGATGATGAATGAGGAGAAGATGGTTGGGGGTGCGGTCAATGAAAAACACAAATAAGTACGATTAACTTATTTTATAAAATAAGTTAATCCTACTTATTTGTGTTTTTCATTGACCGCACCCCCAACCATCTTCTCCTCATTCTTTCACTTAAATAATTGAAGTTATCCGGCGAGATTATGTCACTTTTTTTCTTTTGTTGATAGTTTTAATACTTTTAGTGGCGTACTGCCCTTTCGGATTCCCAGGCATAATGATATATTTTAACTTAAATGAATAACGTTTTCTTTCGATTGAAATTGTTGAAGGTTTTTTTTTTTTCACTAATATTACCATTCAAAAAATAAAAAAGAAAGCGTCTAATTTTTGATAAATAATAATCTTTTATTAAAGTTAAAATAAACTGTGAGTATTCTTGTTTTAATGCAAGAGGTTTTAACTAAATTAACTAACTTAACTAAATCGATGTCAACTGAAAAAGTAATTACCTATCTTTCTACACTAAATTTATCCACCTATGTCAATAAATAAAGTAAAGACATTACAGAAGAAAAGATCCTCGAAAGAGTCTAGATGACGTTTAATATCTAAGTTTAAGGTATACAATAAGTTCCATCTTCTCTAGGCAAGTGATTATAAAATTAAAGTTTATTCTGTTTGGAAGATTTTGGAAATATTGTCTGTATATTTAATATTAAAGGCAAAGGACAAAAATTGAAGCAACTTTTGTATCTTTGGTACAAATAAAACAACTATTTGTATCTAAGATGAGAGTGAAAAGTTGCTTTAGTGAAGCTGATAATGTGATCATCAATTGTCCTCTGGGATAGCGCGTTTCCTTGATTGCAAAGAAACAAAACAAAGTCTTCGTTTCTATTGTGTTTTCTCTTGACACGGGTGCCAGTATCGAACACTTCACACGTCTTAATTATCCATTGAAGTCATTTTCTTATTTCTGTGAAGAATATTTATGGCCTGTTTTTATAGTTTATTAAGTGTCACACAATATAGTAAATACGATATACCATATTCCTAGGCATTTAGAGTCAAATTCATTTACGGCTCTTAAGTAAGAAAAATTACTTACAGAAAGTGGGTTTTTAAAAACTTAATGTAAAAAACTTTGGTATTCATAAATGTTCACGTAGATAAGTAGGTAGATAATATAAAACACATGCGCACTGGCGATTTTCCAACGTCAAGCTACTTGGCGACTTCTATGCTATAATAATCCAATGTGTGGTTGCATTCATTAGTTATATGTATTTATATATTTTTTTTTGTTTTCCATTGCTCAAAAATAACACCTTAAAATACAGTTAAGGTTTTCGCATACTTATATATAAATTTAAGTAGTAAATTTTACTTACTTAGGTATAAATTTTGTTAATGAATAGGTCAAGTGAATTTAAGTCTTTGTTAAGTAAAAAATTTACCTTGAAAATTTACATCTGTGAAATAAAAAATCTTGTGCGGTGCATCACATAACTTTCACTTACTATTCTGGTTACGTCCCCAAGTTTTGTGTATATTGTTGGACTCGAGTTAAAGCTAACGCTATTTTTGTGGTTTTCGAAAAAATAAAAAAAAATTTTAAGACCAAAGGAGGTGAAAGTTATAAACCCAAAAAATTAATTTTGTGGTTTCTATAGATATTTGTATCTTACGGTTTCCCACAGTAGTTATGACAAATATAAATTTAAAACTATTAAATAGCTTAACAAAAGATAACGAAGCCATTATGCAATTAGGAAATATTTAGTGTTATCAGTTTTTCCCATTCGATTCGGATGTATCTGTTTTTTCCTTTTTCCTCCTTTAGTTATTCATGAAATTCTGTAATATATTATATGTATTCATCGTTTATTATTTGTAACAGTGAGAACCTATTTATTTATTTTTTAATAAACAAAATTAATAGTACATTACAGATAGAGTTTTTGAAAAATCGTCTTTTAAGACCTGTCTTACTATATATTTTAGAATAAAACCTATTTAGTCTTAAAGAGAACTTAATTACCCCCTTGACTATCTGAGTAAAATCAAAATCGGTTGAGCAAAATTTAAAAAAAAATATTAAAAATCAATTCTATAAAGTTTCAATTTCTAATATTCGATTTTAGCGAAAAGTTGCAGTCACATCACAGGGATATACCTGCCTTAAATATGTAATTTCAATTATTTATGAATTTTCATTTTTGAGGTTTCCCGTTCACCAACAGACACACAAAAACAATTTTTCGACTAAATTGTCTAAAAACTAGGTTTTTGGATATATGTATTTTAAAATTATCTTCCTTCTTTGGGCATATGTCATTAAAAGGTTTAACATAGCATTTAGCGTGTAGCACGTATGGTTATATATTTTTAATATCAATATTAATAGTATTTATAAATGGAAACTAAAAATGAACCGCTTGAGACTGGTCAATCAATATCTCTCGATGTGAAGGGAAGGAGGTTGGGATGGGCGGAGTATGATGCTCGAAGCAATCCATCAGGACGCTTCTACACAACAAATAATTCCAGTATAGTATGCAAGAGACCACGTGGGAGGAAACAGATCTGAGAAGATAAACAACATGGATAAACAGAATCTGGAAAGCTTGTAGCCCAAGATATACATGCGTGAATAAGGCTGGTTGGGGCGGCCAAGGATCTACCTAAGATCTACGATGTCTGTAGAGTCAACCGGAAAAAGAATGTTTTTATTGAATCAAGTAAAATAAATAAAAAAAAAAAATGTTTTTATAAATAATTGAGTTAACAAAAATTGTTAAACATCATATGGCAGACCTAACCTAAACGTGAATATTAGCTCTAATTTTGTACATGTTTTTATTTTATTTTTTTATTTTTTAGGCTTTAATTTACAATTTACAATTTTCCTTATATTATTTTATTAGTCCCACAAGCTCTGCAAGTTTATTTACTGTGTTTCAACAACCTATCTTTCAAATTTCTTTAGGAATAACAGTTTAGGAATTATTATGTAATAAATGTATTTGTAATGATAATTATAGCCGTTTTTCAAGATATTTTTGTTATTTTTAAGTTTATTTAACTTTTTAGATGAATTTCTTTGTTATATTTCATATGTGAGATCCCAGGTGAAGAAAAAATCCTTGAGCTCTGAATCATAAAATATCTTATTCCTTTTCCCTTTCTATTATTTATAGCTTTCTTGAAAAAGGAATAAGGGCGTTCAGAAGTGGGTAAATAATCAAAGTTCAAATCTTTTTATTGGAAGATCTACCGAAGCGCTAAGTCCTACGTTTCTTTCTAGATATTATATATTACCTTTTATATTTTTTTATATATTATCTTTTATACAACT
>NW_027105022.1:1092491-1094791 GCF_000696795.3 Halyomorpha halys
GCTGTGACCATTTAAAAAAAAACGAATAACTTTAAGGTAGCATTTTTCTACAAAATACTCATTTCCAAAAAAAATTTAAATTCTGAATTTTCTTAGAGTAGATCTAAACCAGTACAAAATAAAATTTGGACGCGAACTCTACAAATAAAATTTTAATTAGTTATAAAAATCACTACCATGGTATAAAGAACTTTTAAAGATCATTGAAATTTGAATCCCTGTCCATTAGTTAATATAAAGATTTAATAAAAAGTCGCCAATGTTACGAATGTTACAGCTGATATGCGTTTTGAAGTTAACAAAGCCATTAAAATTCTAGTTTTTTACTTGTCTATTAGATTTTATCTGAATTACCAGCGGAATATATGGTGATACTTGGAAGCTATTTTATTCAAATATAACCTGAAAATTGTCCATTATTGAATAATCAAAAACAATTAAAAACTTCTAAAATAGTCTAATGTGAAAAAATAATATTTATAAATGATAGTAGGTACTAAATTGTCATCATTTTTCAGAATTTATTTTCCTTTTATCATTAAATTAGATTTTAACAAAACTGGAAATATTTAGATTGTTTCCCTTTAAACACTCCTATTGGAATTGCTATGATAATCCTATATGAATATCGTTAATTAGTTGCAAACATCACTTTAAATCTTCATTATATTTATTACATGAAGGTCTAATTATAGTTCTTTGGCAAAATGTTGAGCCTATCAGGTGATGAACTTTGTTTGAAAACACTGACACGTAAATAAGAGAGACACAAACACAGGCCGAGAATCGAGTTGTTAAATCCTGCTGGAGTAAACATAAACATGCCTGGTTGACATGCTATTGGAACTGTAAAGAAACGGATTGGATACTCTTTTCGTGATTAGAGAGTAGATCCAGATTTGTAAACATCACCTTTTTCGAATACAACCAAACGTCTTCCCACTGCTTTGCTAATTCTTTCGAAAAATTGAAAAATCCTTGGTTAGGTATTTAATAATGTGATTTGAAAAATGGCATCATTTTCATCTAAAACCAATTAATTGTTTTCTGTAGTGTTGATTTCTGATAACCTCTACCGTTGTAGTGATCTTAGCAACATCGTAACTGCAACGGCGCCAGTTCGTTTCCTGCCTCGTCGGGTATACTTTTGTTTTGTGGTTGTCCCACAGAATGAAAACTCGAACTTGCCACTCTGACTAGAATAGGGTATTGACCTGTTGGATAACTCCCTCCCTCCGTATATCAGAAATGGAGTAAAAAAACTATCAAGGTGCGGGAACATTGTGGACATAACAGTAGATACCTAGACTTTATTTACTAACCTGTTCCATTCTCCCTTTTAACAGGGAATAAGTTCTCTTACATTTAGCCAATAAGTAAATGGTTTGAATAATATTAGAACTGATCTCCATTTCCGCTAAATATTAATCAAGAAAAATATTTTTCATTTGTTTGTTGTTAATATTAATATCTTTTATCTAATATTAATTAATATTTAATATGAATTTATTTTATCTAATATTAATTAATATCTTTTATCTAATATTAATATCTTTTTTCATCTGAGAAAAAAAGCCATTCATTACCTATTTATTTAAGTCAGTCCTGTCCTATGTAGATATATAATTAATATTTTTATCAATGAAACTTAAGCTTGAATGAAAATTTATCTTTTATTGCATTATTTACATTAAAATTGCTTGTTATTCTTAATATTCAAACTAGAAAACAGTGAGGAATGGCTTTAGAAAAATGATATCCTTACATGAAAATGCTATCGAGAAATGATTATGGTTTTTCGTAAAACTAAGAAGATAAACTTTTGCTAAATAAGAGCGGTAACATGCCAAAATCCTAAGATTATACTTATTACTAAAATATAAAATTGTCTACTAGATAAATATACGTATATGCTTGTGGAGTTCATTTCATACTTTCATTGAAACCACCATTTAACTCTGTGTTTAAAGCAAGCTAAGTAATTAATGAGCTTTAGTTATTTGAGAAGGTTTTAATTAATTAAACTTGCACCGGTTTGTTCTGTTGGATGGATTTAATTAACAAGATTCCCTATCAAACGGTTAGTTACTCAAGCAAAAGCTGACCGTTCTCAATTTCATTTTCTAGCATATATCATTGCAACTCCTACTTTTATTTAAAAAAAAAAATTAATTTATTAAAGTATAAATTATTACACAAGAATTTATTATTTAAGTTTACTAAATGTTATATAATTAAATAATTAACAATTTAAAACTAATTCGAAAACATTATAAAAAGCAATAAAAAAATAATAATAA
>NW_027105022.1:1095018-1096747 GCF_000696795.3 Halyomorpha halys
CAAATGAAGTTTTATTTTTCCGGGCTTTCTCGTGGATATTTAATTTATAAACGTAAATTTCAAGGGTTTTGAAAAACCAAAATTGATTTAAATTTAATAGAAAATTTGAATACAGATTTTTTTTTTATTAAATTGTAATTAATTATGACTACCAGAATTCTATGATTCTAGGTTGATTTATCTTATTTTATTTGTGAAAGTTTTTGAAAACAAAGGTACGATTATTTATTTATGTATTCTGTGGAAGTCCTGTTGTAAATTTAAAATATATTTAATTATTTCAGCGATTGTCACTTTAATTAATTCATTTAAAGAGGCTTACTATTTGAATAACTGTCGGAAAAAGTGAAGCGCAATGTGGACAAGATCGCGATTTTTTGTTTCTGTATCATAAACCAAAAGCTTGAGGATTATATATTGTATTCGTACAAAGAAAAGATTCTAATAAAAAGTAGTTCTAATTTTGAAAAAATTACTCGAAAAGGTTTTACTTTGGGCGTAGTTTTTTTTACTGCGGCTCACCTGAACTGATTCTCAACAGTAAAACTTTGCAACGGAATTCTGACAGTGAACAGCATGATTCTTTGGAGTTCATCTGGCTTGTTGTAAATGGGCTAGTGTTAAAGTTTTCATAATTTTCGGGGAAAAAAAATTTAAAGAACAGGTTGAAAATTATGAACATAAACTGTTAATTTTTTTGATGCTGTACAAATTCGTGTTTTAGGGTTTCTCGAAGTGGAAATATCGAATTTAAATTTTGTTACTGCTGGTTAATAAAAAATAATTTTACCAGGTGATCTCAATACGTGCATTTCCGTTGAAAACTGGAATTTGAAATATTACACAACCACAATGCACCCCCTTACTATATATTCTATTTATTGGTAAGTGAATGTAAAAAAGAAAATGCTCTGATATACCCTTTATAGCCTAACCAGTTCACCTTGTTCATGGCCGTTTTAACGGGAACTATTGATCAATCCCTTAAAGAAAGTAGTAACAAGAAAGCCATCCAGAGAAGTCCTCCGTGGGCGAGGTACTGTTGCATTTTCATGAAGTGTGGAAGATATCTCAGACCTTGCTGTCAGCCATGGTAAGAAGCCACAAACCAAATTTACATTCATTTACATAGTCTTACAAATTACACAGATTTCATCCTCAGCATTGTGAACCTGTAAATTGGTTTCCTCATTAATTCTGAACGTATTTGAATAACTAGCTCATAAGTCAGAAATCCTGTTGGATCTGATCTATATTTTTGTCTCGTATCAGCTACGAGAATATGTTTTTATTTTTTAAATTTATAAATAGCAAAATTATTTCTCAATAATTACTTTTTATCGATTATACATAATTTTTTTCTGTGTTCTAGTAAAACTACATTTTTAATTCTTGTTTTCCAAATCGCAGTAACCCTCTTGTGGTGTTATATATTACTATGGGATCTACGATAAAATAGATTTATGATCAATTTGAACGATGTTTGAACAAATTATGGACGTATTATTGTATAATTATTTACTAATACTTTATTAATACCTACAATAGGGTTACTTAAATTTATTATTATGTAAATTTATACGTTGGTATTAGTAGATAATAAATATTTTATTTAAGAAACTATGTTATATAAAGATTATTATAGAGAACCAGAATTGCATGTTTAATGAGCTAATTTATACTATAATGATAAATGTATATGTGTAAATAAGCTGTTATTTACAGCTCA
>NW_027105022.1:1096873-1117044 GCF_000696795.3 Halyomorpha halys
AGAGAGAGAGAGAGAGAGAGAGAGCGAGAGAGAAATAATAGCTAGCTATAATATACAGATAATATATAATAATAATGATAAATGAAAATGTATAAGTGAGCTGTTAAAGTTTAAGGATGAATCACCTGAAGAGTACGTTGTGGCGTTATAAAATCACGTTAAACTCCTAAAAATATATCTTTCATCTGCTAATATTATAAAAGTTCTGAACACATGTGCAGTTCCAGTATTAACCTAATTAATTAGAATTATGATGACTGCGACCAGAAAAGATATAATTAATTTATTTTATTAAGGTGAATTAATAAAATTTGCCACAATTTAAAGGCATTTAATTTAATGTTAAAATACGCATTCATACAATGTATACTGAAGTAGAAGGAATAAAAATGAAAGTAATAACAAAAGAACCCACTGGAAAAATAATTGAAAATAATAATGATAAAGAAATACATAAATAAAAGATAATATTTAAAATAAAAAAATAGTATTTTGAGTGATATATCTAAAAGATTTACTATTCAAATCTATATCAAAATTATAATAAAATAAAACTAATCAAAAAAATAAATTATATATAATAACTTATGTACAAGACAAAGAAAATTAAACTTAAGTAACAATAAAATATAAATGCATTCGTAATCATATACAATATTTACATTGTGCAGGCAAACTCCCAGCCAAACCTTGCCACCCTCGTGTGGAATATGGAAGGCAAGCCCGTCTCCAAGAGATCCCAGTGCTTCTTTCCTAGCCGAGTCTGGTTGAAAACAACGGGAAAAGAGCATCTGAAAACTTCAGTCCCAAGCATATACCTCCCGATAAAACAAGGTGGAAAAGGACTCATTAGTTTTTGTTATTTTTCAAAAGCTATCGTGAACAGGAGAAAAGGATATGCTATTACTATGATATGCTATTATTATTACTATAAGGATATTGTCAAAAGCAATTTAGGAGTACTAACTAGCATTATGACAATGAACCATTTCTGTTTATATACCTCCTACTTCAACCTCATTAACACGTTATTAACAACACTAAATATAAATAGACTAAATAAAAAACAAACAGTAATAATGGATAGCATATCCATTTCATCCGTTTTAACAACTTGTTTATTTATTTTTCTTGAATCAGTCCTCTCTTAAAATGCCATATACTTAGATCTATCTATATAATAATTTTACGAACAATAATTATTATGAGTTGTAATTTTTTCTTTATTCCTTTTATGATTGATGGGAATTGTACCTAAGCTATTTAAATCACACATACATCTACATCACATATTCAATGGAATACGCTACTCGAGGATTTGAGTGTGTGTTATAAACTCTACTTTGTCGTGTATTGGAAAACTCTGAGATTGTTTTGGTGAACATTGGCTCTTGGCATTATTACTATCTCCCAGTAAGCCTGGCGGTGAGACGGAAAATAGGAACATGGAAAAAAGGAAAAGTTGGCAAGTCCATTTCCCGTTATAAAGTACTTCGAGATGTGGTCCTAAGGCATTATTTATCTTTGTCCATTCTTTCTAATCCCACGGGTTTTGGTTTTCATTTTCCATTTTTCCACTTGTTTTCTTCCATTTATTTTATATATAATTTTCTTTAAAGGTTTCCCGTGTTATCGAATAAGATATAAATAAACCATTACTCTATGTGAATAATTTTTATTATATATTCAGACGTAATTTTATTTGTTTATGCATATTTTTTCAGTTTACTAGTATTTTTTAGTGTTTCACCCGCGTTAACTTTTAATAACAAATACACGATGAGTACTTATAGAACACACGATGAGTAGCCACGTTTATCCGAAGATTATATAAAAACCAAAACAGAAGGGCTAATCCTTAAATAAATCTGTCATGATAGAAACAGTATTCAGATATATGGATTTAGATTTTTAAAAATTCTTACTTACACGGTTTTTCCTAAGCTAAAATGAAAAAAAAAGTAATGTATAATTACATATTGCATTATAACTTAATATTTATAACTTATGTAACAATATATTAGGGAGGGAAAGGGATAGTAAGGAAAAGATACAAAGCAATAAAGAAAAAAAAATCTCTACAAAGTACGAGTATATGGATATGGATATAAGTAGATACGTAGTATTAGTACATACGTATGTAAGTGTACGCATATGGATCAGTTAAATTCCTCACAATTCAAATCTTTTTTTTTAATTTTATTGAAATCTTTATTTTTGGAAACTTTGTTGTTTTGAAAGTCCTCCTTAATATTTGTGTGGCGTAGGTAATTATACTTATATTTGAATTATAATTATAATTATTCTTATATTTGAAGGCCAATTTGTATTTTAAGAACAAAGTCTAAGGAATTAGCTGTTTTTTTTTTAATTTGAAAAGCCTATTTCCTTACGAAGTACTGAACCCCTGAACCCTTTATTATAAATATCTATTTTGATTATTATTATGAGAAAATTATAATATGTAAACAACTAAAGCTCAAATGGATATTTTAAGATTGTTTGGTAGTCATCCAATCCATATCTTTATTAAGTAAAATTATTTGATTGTTATCAACCATAGATTATTTCATTTTTATAATGTAAAAGTAATATTCTTGATATTCTTTTCTGATGTTATTTATTATTATTTTTTATTTTGAGTTCAGCCATATGAGGAAAGGAGGGCTTGCTGGTCACTTCAGAGGAACCTAGAGTAAACAAGTTTTTATCATATAAAAACTTTCTTAATGTTGAGTGTACCAATGGCTTAAAGTTAGAAATAAATTATTCCAGTTCATGAAGTCACTTGAAAACAGGAAAAAATTAGATTAGGGATATAAAAGATTAAGGTCGTTGTGAAAAATTGTTTATTTCTAAAAATTGTATAATGTTGATTTTTTTTTAAACATATTTGAAAGTTAACTCAGTCAATTGTCGTTTATTTAATATTTTTAACTAGTTAAAAAGTACATAATGCATTTAAATAAATTATATTTAGAACTACTTATTAAATGAAAGAATCACATATTAAAGTAAGCTTCAAGAGCAATTAGGCTTATTTTCATCTTACTTTGAAAAACAGTTTTACAAGTTTTTTATTCTTATATTTTTATGTTGGAGAAAGTGTGTCACACGATTTAATATTTCAATTGCTTATTTTCTGACGATGTTTCCATAACATTGAGAACTTTCCTTCTTTTTGCCAAATCTCTACTTCTCGGGAACGATTTTTTCCGGTATTTCAGGGTGTATCGATGGTGTTCCTTAAAAATAATAATTAAAGAATAGAGAAACCAATCTCTAGCTCTATCTTTAACTAACTGTTTTCTACACTAATTTCGGAGATGTTCTTCAATTTCACACCCAGATAGTTCACATCATTAAAGGATTAACTATTTTAGGTAATTAATGGTTAATTTTTTCAATTAACTAGCCAGAGGAACATATTTGTGTAGTTAATTCAAATATAAATTTATACTTGAATAGTAATATAATTTAGCTGTTAGTAATTTAAATAACCCGCTGAATTTCGGATGTTATACACCTCAATGAACTTATAATTAAGAGAAAAAAATCTTGAAGTATGGAACATCATTTAATCGTTTTTATTTTATTCTTATTATATATTTTTAATTTTCTTAAATTGATTTTTATTTTATTTTTTATTTATTCTATTTGTTATAAAATTTGTTTTATTTTATTTTCTTGAAGTATATTACAAGTTTTATTCGTTTATAGTTTCTTTGAAATATTTCTAGATTCTTAGATTATCCTTAAGGAGGGGGAGAAAGTAGTGGTTTTTGCATTATAAAAAGAAATGATGGTAGGTGGTGAGTTGGCAACAAGTTGCCAATTTTAAGTCGAGTGAAATTTTTGAACTATTGCCTCCTCCCATGGAAAGCGGGGAATTTGTTTTGTATTCATGCATGAAATGAAAAAAAATATTTTGTCCTCAGCTTTGTCAACTTCGTGTTTGGACTTAATTGATTAAATTGTTAATAAGATTTTTATTATATTTTTAGTAATCTTGCAGATTGGTATTTGCATGGTCCTATTTCGATTTTATTGAACTTCTGTCCCCTACTTTCGCTTGTTCATTTGAAATTGTATTTTGTTATATTTCGAAAACGATTTCTTCAATCTTACTCAACTTTAGGTGAATGTTAGGAATTAGTGTATAAATGCTCTAGTACAAATTTCATCAAATACTTTGCTTACACTTGCGAAAAACTTATATTTTTTTGTAACTTTCGGGAGTAACCTATATTTCAATGATGGGTAATCATTTAGATTTTATTCTCAAACGGCAAATCATCAACCTTAAAGTATATTTAATTACTTAATCAAAAAAAAAATTCTGGAAATACATTTAAAAAAAAAAATAAAATAATGTAAAAGACATTAAGTAGGCTTTATTGACCTATTAAAGCTTTTTTTGTTGTTTTTTTATATTATTATTTTTTTTAAGGCAAAATTACTTTTATTTATTTTTACCGCTCCACCCTAAATGTTCCATTTTATAAAATGCTATTAAAATGTTTGCTAACAATGATCCAACTGGCTGAGGAACAACAGGCAGGAACGTACCATTCATCTGAGGACCACTAAGTCCTCTTGAACTTGTTAAGCGGTAGCAGTTCCAAATAGTGCTTTACAGCCTGGAAACCTTTATAGAGCCGCTACTGAGGTTCCATTATGGTCTGGGGAGGGGATTTAATCAGAAGTTTGGTGACTCCCTCGAAGAACCCCCCATCTCGCAAATTAAGTGACATCTTCCACTCATCTCGTTTGTCCTGAAATAGCGAATCTATTAAGGACCCTCTCTCACACGGTATCATAGTTTATGCTTCAAGTCGTTAAAGTTTAATATGTCTGCCGTGCTTCTCAAATTAATAATTATTATTGTTACTAAGGGTAAAAATCTATTTTGAAATTTGTTTTCATTTTCTTGATGAAATGATTTTTTAAAAGTATTGTTCTGTTAATTAGTACTTTAAGAAATATCTTTAATAAATTACTTCTTTCATTATGTTAATTAGTCAATTAGCTCAGCTGTGCTAAGGAACGAGTCGTTTAATTTTCTTTAAGATCTTGGTTTAATGCTCCATTCTGGGCAATAGTTCTCAGAAATCTTTAAATCTTGGCTTTTCTGAAGTGCTTACTTTAGATATAATTAGTATCTCAGACAGCCAATTTATTTAATGATTAAAAAAAACCTTTCGAGCCCTTAATGCTTTAAAAATATATTTAACCATTATTTTAATAGCTATCTTAATCGCGCTATAATTTGTTATCTATGTCTAATAAATTAACTTTATAATATTAACTCTTTCTGTGGAATTCACTACCTTTTTTAAAATGTTTTTGTTAGAATCAAATCAAATTGGTTTAGTTATAACGATGCTTGGTTACCACTTGACCAATATCGGCATCGAACCGTTGGGTCAGTAAACGTAGTATTAATATACAATGATAAATTATCTTGTGAATATTATAAGTTATTTAAATTAAAGACATCCAATATTAGAACCTTACACATTAATAGTTGCCGATTCGCTATTTAACTCTTCAATAAATTATCCATTTTGGAGTGAAGCTTCTTTATCGACGTTAAAGAAAAATTAATGTATATGGGAGTAAAAATTTCGTGATGCGGGGATGTAACAGAAGTGGATGGAGGGGCCAATAGTGGAAATCCTAGCAGGATCATCTTCATATTGTAACAGAAGAGTTGGAAGTTTTTTTGTTTTTTTTAATAATTTATTTATTGTTATTTACAACTGTAAACATACACATGTATACATATACACAACGGTATACATATACACATCAAGTAAAGAGTTGGAAGTTAAAACAAAATTACAATCCCGGCAATGCCAGTCCGATTGAGTAAGCTCCTGTCTCTTAATAAGGGAGTATGAGCTTCAATTACAACACAATACATTTTGCTGCTATAATCGTTTTAAAAAAATAGCAGGTCTATTCTTTACAAGACTATTTTATGCTGAATAAGGGAAAGATTTATTTTACAGCTATAGTGTTATAGAAGTGTGATAGTTATGTGTGGATATTATATTCTGTTACTTGGATATTACAATATGTTTACTGTCGAACAGGTATTATAAACCTTAGGTCGCCTTAAATATCTCATTTTGTTTCAATTGCAGATAAATTTAATAATTTTTCAATAACGTTCTTTTATATATTCACTTATATAGGTAGGTTCCAAATTTCACAAGATAAAAATGTTTTATTTATTTTTTTTTATTAGGCTAATTTGACTAATTTATTATTTTAGTAAAAATAAAACCAATAAATCATTGATGGTCACACAGGCCACTCCCTCCCCTCCCCCAAAAAATGTACCTACAACAGTCTAGAAAAAAGTTATCACTGTATATATCCATATATCCTTATATTTGTAAAAAGTTTCGTCTCTTTATTAACATGTATTAGTATGTTATATTTTTTTGCAGGATAGTTCCAATATGTATATCTGTAGTTCATGTATATTTAAAATTTTATAGAATAAAATATAAATATATATCCTTACTTCATATAAAGGTACTTACTTGTATGTATTTACTTGTGATAGTATGTTCCATTTTTTACAGGATACAATACGAATTTATACTCATAATTCTTTTTGGAAGATAGGGTGGCATAAAAACAAAAACAGCTGAAAAACTATTCGTTAGTAACCGACGTTAGATATTATATTTTATAATGTTTACTATCTTGCTCTCATTACGTCAGTTACTAAATAGTTTTTCTGTTATTTTTGTAATTTTCTTGACAACATTTGTTTTCCTCTACAATTATCAACTAATAATTTTCTAATATTCTCAATTCATAAAAGGTTCGTACTACAAAAATAAACTTTTTCTCTCCCCTTTTTCATTTATTTAATGGACTGTTCACTGGGCCTTAACAGAATAAACCATATATTCCTGTATTGTCAGCAATATAGCCGAAGAGAACTTCTGACTGCTAATAAATTTTTTAATAAAATTAGCATTTGGGAAGCCCAATTTGATATTCTGTTTTTAGGAAATAAGATTTTCAGAACTTACTACACTAGGAAAAATACTACAATATGGCTAATATCTGTTCTTGTGATTTGTCACGTTTAGTAATATAAAATAAATTAGTCCTTTAAAACAATTTAAATATGTATATGTATGCAACGCAACAAAAATTAACTAATGCTCTCTATAATTGATTGCATTGGGAGGAGTTCGGTTCTATTGTCTTCGACCATTAGCTGACAACATTGGCCCTATTCAGTGGGTCCATTAGTGGGCCATCGCCTATGTCGTGTTGGTTCTGTCTTGGACTCAGATGTTCTACGGAAGTTTAAACAGCTCTGTCCTAATGCAGTTTTTGTGAAAGGGTATTTAAGGAATCGTTAATTCTTTTTCGAATAGAACTTTTTTTATATATTAATTAAAGGGAACTGAAGCTAAAAAAAATGAAATGTTCTATGTAAAACAAATATATATTCCGCATGTAAAACATTGGTTTGTGTTTGAATGTTGAACTATTGAAACTATAACTAACTAGTGAATTGTATGACTAACAAATTAACGTTCCGCCAGTTCGACATTATCAGAGTTGAAACATATTCAGATCAAAGCACATCTCAAACCAAGCTCTAATTGGTTAGTGTTGGGTATTAGACTGTTTATGTGAGATTTTTTACCTATAGCGTGTATTTGTGAAACTTGTATTATTGCTGACGCCTAAATGGTCGAAATATCGATTGGTTAGTTATTTAATGATATTTGAAAATATAAGGGGCCTATTCCCCCCCCCAAAAAATTATAATTTTCTTAGGCAATATTTTATGCGTGAAATTATTATTATTTTTTAAATCATTTTTATGCTGACTAGATGACAGGACATTTAATTAAAGTATTATTTATTCAGTATTATTATTATTCAGGTAAATATACTCAACACTCATTATCAAACAATGCCGAGGCCAAAATATGATATTTACATTTTTTATATTTCCCTTTAGGATTCCTTTATTAAAACTATTTATTATAACCATAAATCTTGATTGATTTTTTCTATGAAATTGAATTGCAATTGTTGAATTGATTGTTTAACTGAAACGAATTAATTAAGACCGTGCAACCTCCATACAATGATTAAAATTCCCTTGAACCTGGCGTAGGATTAAATGGAAGATTATTGGTTGATGGTTGACAAACTTCCATCATTCATTAAAGAATCAATTCAAACTTTAAATTCACTTAGATAATAAATGAGTTTTTAATGTGATTACGTCTATATAGAGTAATGAACCCATACATGGCGTATTGACTAAGTGGAAAATATTATTTTAATAAATAGAAAGGGATAAATAAAATGGGTAAATGATGCTTTTAAATTTATAATATTTACGTCAACAAATTTGTTGGACGAATCTTGATATAAGTATTCATCATGACGCCTCTGCGGGTGTTACCCGGCTGTCGAAAAGCCTTAATGCCACTCTAATTTGGCTTATTTTGACGCCTGATTACAAGGAACAGCGTTCAATCTCCTCTGCTGAAGCGAACATCATTAAGAAACCTATCATTCAAACGCAAAGCTTATTTCAACAGTTAGTTATAATTACTTATGTAATAATATTGAAAAAGGAAGATAAAATTAAAACATAAAGTTATAATAAATAAAATAAAATACTTCAAAATAATACAAAGTTTTTAAAAAAACTCTAAATTCGTGGACAAAAATAAGAATGCCTTCAGAACTTATGCGATAGTGATCTAATTAATAAATTCTGAATAATATTAATTTCTAACTCCATTTATTCGGCTAAAAAATTGAGAAGGGGCAGTAAATGTTATTATTTTATTTACGAATAATAAAACTATTAAACTCTATTTATAAAAAAAAAAAAAACTAAAAACTAGATATTGGGCAATAATTTATTCTTTTTTATGCGATTCAACTATATTTATAAAACATATGAAGAGTAATTTGAAATTTGGTAATAGTTTCATGTATATAAATATTCTATTTATATTTATTATTTCTGAAAATATTGAGTCATAATCGAGTTACACATTTTTTGTTGTGATCGATTTTCTTATTTACCTTATTATTCGAACGATCATTTTATTGCTGTGCATTGTGATATTATAATAGTTGGACTAACGCACTTGCACCGGACAGTAAATAGTATTTCAAAAGTAAAATAGAGTGTTGATGCATAGAGATTTCACCAGTTAGGTATTCTGGCCGGTGTAAAGCAGTATAAACGGTTCTGTCTCCGTGGTGCCTTTGGTTAAGAAAGATAACAGTTCAAAAACTTAATTTTTTTTCCGAATACCCCTACATTTCCTGAATGATTATAGCCACTCACTTGAAAAGTTATTAAATGATCTAAAAACAACGAAAATTATGTAAATTGGACAACATACAATATCTGTCAAGAATCCTTTTTTATTTTTATGTTATAATATTACGTTTGTAAAAATAATATTAACAAGCGATGTTATTATTATTATTATAGGTTTATATATATGCGTCCTAAAATCTATTTTATTCATGTACGTAGAGGAATGTTATGAAGAAAAAATTCAACGACATACTCGGAACTCATGTTACACTTATTATCGGGTTGAATCGGAAACCTTATTGAATTCGAGGGCAACAGTTACAGAGTAGCAAAAAAAAAAAAATAATACGAGCTAAGCTATTTAAAATTCCAAATAAAAAATGGAGCTTAATGAGCAACTGAAATATTTAGAGGCTATTTTTAGGGGGTAATAGAGTCTTTAGTATCAGATTCATGCAGAAAAAAAAATCTTGCCTCGTGGCTTGAAAAAGTAATCACCAAAAGAATTACAACCTTCTATAGCCAAGAAACGGAAATCATTTATTCATTGTGGAATCAATATCAAGAAAAAAATACCAGCTGATGACGGTAAAAGAGATAATCATTATTATTTAAAACCACAAATTCTGGGTTCATGCCAGTTCCAAAAGGTTTCAATTGGTTTGTAAATATCAACTGATGTCTACCTTGAGAAGGCGTAAAAACCTTTTGGTAATCAACGCCTATATACTATTATGGTTATAAAGTTACTCACACACACACACACATTTACTCACGCACTCTTAAAAAAAATAATAAAAAAAATTATAAGATAAAATAAAAAATTAAAATCTAAGATATGCAATAACTTGGAAAGGAGACAACGTGTTTTTAAAAATTTAAATACCAATGTGCTTTTAGCTTCCTCATCGGCGAGAGCTTCAGATAAGTTTGAGGTCAGTCCTATTCTGTTTACTGTTGGTAAATAGTGAGGGCATTCTTAAAAAAAAAAAAATGTTTAATCCTGAGAATGGACTGGGAATAGTGAGAATGCGTGAGGACAGTATGGCCTATTTTTAAGCGGGTTAGAGCAACTTTCTTCTTGCGGCAGCTGCGATAGGATGTCGACCATGGTTTTACTAATCTTTTTATTTCTTTTAATTTATTCGGATAACTTTTATTCCTTTCATTCACACCCACATTTCGCCCAGGAGGCTCTAGGTGTCATTTTTTACTAGTTTTTGGCAATAACAGGTGAATATATACCACTGTCCACCACTTAAAGTTTGCACAATAGGGAAATATAAATTATTTTTTGGACTTTTGGACTCTAAATCAAGATTTCTGGACCACTTTTCAAAGCCCTAAGTCTCTGAAACCTCAGTAAATAACTAAACTGTGTTGTATTTGTAGGAATTAGTTCCACTGAAAAACCCACGTCTCCTATCGAACCTACGAGTATTACTAAACTATATTTGTTCAACTTCAGATCTAAGATTTAGCATATAAGTTGTAAATACTACATACAGAAATAGAATGAGAGGCCTATCATAAAACATTTCCAATTATATTCTATTTTCGAATACGATTCTATTTTTCATCTCTACTTCATTCATAAACATCTTGTGGTATACCTCTTATTCAGGATTTCTTTAACCTTGCGTAATGTCATAAATCAAGGATTGTTAATAAGACCAAGACTGGCCTACTGATTTATGTTTAAACATAGAACCGGGAGGAAACATGAAAAGGAATAATTGAGAATTCAGTTTATTTTGAATGAGTCTCTATTTGTTTGACCACCGAAAATCTCTTTGAAGATCGCCCCTACAGCTGTTGTAAGATACACCGCAGTGTGCAGTAAAACATGGCAGCAGATACTTAATGGATCTGATTGGTCAATTATAGACTATTTTATGATACTTAGAAGAGAACTTTGTAATTATCATGTTTCTTTTTAGACTACATATAATGACATTTTAAATTCTATATGCTAACTTTAGAATCTTTTAAAAACAAATTAAAATATTCTTCGGTTAAACGATTTAATTTCAAGATTTATTGCAACTCAAAAATTATCTGTATTTATTTTATATTCATACTACCGAGGGGAGGAATCCTTTATATTCATGGAGGGAATGAAAAAATTTGAATCCTCAAAATCGAAAATTTTTACTTTTTAAACATTTAGGAACAAATTTATTTTCGGCTCTTTCTATTGTCAAATTTCCTGTTCAGGCACAACACACTACAGTTTTTTTAAATTTTTATGATATTGTCATGGATTAAGTGGATTTAAAATGCTATTCACTACTTTCACTTACATATTCTCGAAGGTATTTTCCTTGGTAACTATTTTTCGAAAATGACTCTTCCGATTAAGCCAAAAATCAGAGGAACAATGATCCTGTATGAGTTTTCTAAAATTCCATCTTCTACTTTCTAAATAAAAGTTACTGGCATCCTAGCTACTATTGTGCTCTCAATGACAGTAACTGCACCTGCTGTCTTATGCTTGCTGATCGCACTGTGTATGTTCTACTTAAATTTGCCATTATTACTAAATAGATAATTTTTTTGTGCAATACGGCTGTAATTACATTAAATATCGTTGACTCACTTCCCAGTGGTGCTAAGTACATTTCCACTAGCTTTACGAAAAATACAATTAATGGTTCTCTTTTTTAGGAAAATTAGTGGAAAAGTTGTCATTTTTCAAAAAGAGAGAATCTTTTATTATATTGTTTATAAAATTAGTGGGAATGCCCTCAGCACCACTGGGAAGTAAACCATCGATATATACCTCTTTTTTCAATCATTATTATGTGTTTATTTTCATTTTACATTCAAATTCAAAAGAAGATAAGTAAAACCTTTTCACTGAACACAGAAAAACTTATTTTTCAGTCCTAACGTTTCTGCCAGAATTTCAGGACTTCATCAGCACTATGAACAAAAACAAGGTAACAACTACAATTATTAAATGGAAGTACAGAAAGACAAGAAACCTAAGAAAATGATAGATGATATAAATACATAACTGTAATATTGTAAGAATATTGATATTGTACATAATAATATATAGGGAAAATGTTAACATAATTGAAGAATGAAAAATGAAAATTATAAAGAAATGGAAATCAACTAAATACATGTACTGAATTGGATATTATTAATTTATTTTTTATCTTTTATAATTTCTATAGATTAATTTTATTTTTTATATTTACTATATCTACATTATTTCTATATTTATGGAAATTATCTTTATATTTTCTTTGTCTCTTTAAAATTTTATATAAGTTCAATTTAAAATAATTTTCAATTTTGTACATATATTTATTTATTTGATTTTCATATCTACAATATTCTTTTCTTCATATCTATAATATTTTCTTCTTAGTTGATTTTCATATGCATAATAATTTTTTAAAAATAAGAAAATTTTTGAGCTTTCTAAAGACTGGTATGATTAAGGAATGTCAAACACAAAGTTTTGTTAGAGATAGCTTGTTCTTAGTCCAAGTGATTTTGATGGTGTCATTGAAGAAAGAGATCCCTCATACAGTTCGTTTTCAGTCTTCTGCCACTATAAATTGTAGCAATTTTATAAGTTACTTTATTTGTTTTTTCATTTGATTTATCTTAATTAGTCGTTGAATTATGTTAAAATTTTTAATTCAATTTTTATTGTATCCTCTTTTTATTGGTACCTGATTGTTATAATGATTTTAAAATATATATTTTTGTTATTTTATTAATTAATTAGCTTTTATTTCTTATCCTTTAGCAGAAATATAAGGGTGATCCTCTTTATTAACTTTATCTGTTTATTAATTAATGTCCAATAAGTATACCAATGTTTTTTTTTTAAATTATTTTAGGATAGTCTATACGTTTTCTGCAAATAACGTTTTTATATCATGTTATTTAAACTAAAATTTAAACTGTTGTGGTACTCCAGTTGCGCTAGTAGTTCTAGTACGAGAAGTTTGCTAGCAGCCGTCTGCATTGTGTTAGTGACACGACTTGGCCCTCTACAGTGACCTACATGTCAGCCTGCTCTTGTCATCAACCTTAAGTGAGTCGAATATCAGGTACCTACGAACTGTAGGTTTGTTTCTTTGACATGATATATACTTAAAGGGGTGTGTTGACAGAGAGATCGTTTGAGCCCACTATAGAGATTGGGGGTATGTTTTGGGATCTCTTGGAGTGATTAAATTTTTTTAAACTGTTGTTGTGAGATGTGATGCGCTTTTGTTCTACGTTGATATACGAATAATTCCCATAAATACATTTTTAATTATTATTTTATTTTGGTTGTATTAATTGAATCTTATTTGAGCTCATAATTTTTGGTTCGCTAGATACATCCTTAGACTTAAGAGCATTTGATTTGTTTGTACGCATGAACTTCCAATACGAACACCGACCATTTCTTAATCATATGACTAAATCAATAATCAATAATAGCATCTGCCTTACTCATTTGTTTTTAGTATGTTATCAATATTATCAGTTAGATTTTTTTTTGTTTTTTTGTTGTAATCAGTCACTGTTTCTAATCTGTATTATTTGTTTTCTGGACGGGGAAACATTCACAAAGCCTTATTTTATATTATAACAACGTAGCCACTTTATACCATTCCTTTTTAGTCAGTCACAATGTAATTATGTCTCTTAAAATGGATTTGGTATTCAAATACTATGGTATTACACTATTAAGTTAATATAACTCAGTTTCTCAAAATTTAATATATCCACGACTCAAATGCTTTGTGGTAATTGCTATGTTGATTGTTATAACTGTTTTAGTTGTTTCTCTATTCTCTCACTCTGCAAACCGCTGTATTTGCTAACCAATGAACTAATTTAGCAACTTGTATGGCGTTCGGGCAACTATGGCTCTAGGATCAGAACAGCCTGAGGGTATATTCGGAACATGCGATTGTGGCTCTGAAATTTTGTTGTTCTTGTTGCGATTACTCATCATTCGGATTTCTAGAAATTGATTGAAATTATTTTATAGTTTGGTTTAACCGATTTCCTTCCGATACTTTTAATACTGTTTTCTCTGTGATTAATTGGAGTAAATGTATTTATACACATACATTAATAAAAATCACGATTCTCAACAATAGATGTATATTATTACGCGTGCGCGCGCGTGTTCTGTTTGTAACACGACTCTGTCTTTGTTTTACCTTGGAAAAGAGTATATTGGGGTAGAAATTTTGAATAAAAAATATAGTATGCAAATTGGAAATTCTCAGGTAGGATGTAGCTTTGAGGGTTGGAGGCCCAAGACAATTTAAAAGTTGGGCATGCGATCCTCTGATGAAGTTGCTCGGTCCGCTTTGGTCTGCAAAGTTAAATATTTGGACCTCCTAACCCCTTCTCTACGTATTCCCTTTAGAACATCCATGAAACAGTATAATTAGTTGAATGAAGAGTAAAAAAAAAAAATCCACTGGTCAGTTGTGTTCATACTACTTTGATGATTTTTTTTAAATTTTTTTAATGAAATTAATATAAACGTAACGGATTAAATAGAACACCTCTCTTGAAAATGATTTTAATTTTTTTCATCATTCTCAGTTTCTCGTAGTACATATATCCAGTAATAAACTGTATATTATTTATTAGGATAAATAAAAAATAAATAAAATTGAGTAAACAAGACTGTTATTTATTACATGATCAATACGAATGGTATCACATACATCTCTTAAGTTATGATACTTCGTTACTCCGATAAACTTTACAAATTAAAAAAAAAATAATACTTTGTCCTCCAGATATCTCGAAAGAATCCTCAAAATCATAAAAAAATAGGTATCGTACAAAACATATAAGGCTTATTCAAACATTTTCAACAGCTATGACCTAAATTACACAAATATCAAAAATCTAAATCACATCATACAACTTTCATTTACCGGACTACTCGAGAAGGAATTATTATTGCATGTTTTATAATAACTATTTCTTTATTATTCAAGATGAAAAAATGTTTTATTTATTGATAAGCAAAAACTGACTATTGACACAACAAACATGGGAATTGGAAAATATTTATTTTCATTCATTTAATTATCGAATTCTATTACATTTTATATCTATCCTTTTTTTATTACTACCAATAATAAGAAATAGTTAATTTATACAATTAAGAAATAAGTAAAACTTATGAATTCAGCTTTTAAGCTAACTGTAAGAAACACATTTTTAAACTTGATTTTCTTTTTAAATAAAAAAATTTACTTTTTCTAAACCTATAAAAATGTATATTAATATATGATTTATCGAGGTGGAAATAGCGCTATATTACTTCTTAAAATACAACAATGGCGTGTATGTATTAAGAATTTGGAATAAGATCGGAAAAGATCGGGCGTTCTCGACAATTTCCTCTTTCCTAGCTAGTTTTGATTTTAGTCGTGGCCACTTTCCATTTAGTTAATTTTACAATTATTTTATGGATCGTTTTAATCCGTTCTTTATTATTATTATTATTTAAAAAAAAGTACATTAAAAGATTTTTGAATATTCGGTATTTAAGCCGTGTCTAACTATTTCAATGAGAAAAGGACCTATCTGATAGTATGGGTAATTCCACTGTTCATTAATGTACCAAGTTTAATCAAAATAGGCAGAACTATTTTTTATAAAAGAAAAGAAAAACAAATATGTGAAATCGGTTATATAAAGTGACACTTTCTATAATCAATTTTGACAACAAAAAATTCTGTAACATCCCAGGCATAAATATCGAATTTTAGTTTTTGACAACTTTTTCTCCTGGAGCACTCTAGACCATTATGCGGGGTTTGGTTGTTAAGAAATTTTCTTGCTTGCAAAACCTTTGGTTGCCATATATTTCGTATACAAGAAGGTAAAATATGGCTATTGTACATGAGATGTCAATTTTTAAATAATATTTTTCCCAAAGTTGATATCTTAACTTTTCATAGTATACTCCTCAAATGTTGAAAGTAAACAAATGTTCTTATAATATTGAAATATATAAATTTTAAGTTATCAATCTAAGGAGCATCAAATGAACTTTTGAAAACTAGAAAATTTTAATAAGTATTGTGATGATAATACATCTTAGTCAAAACCCTAGATAATTTAATTAATTTATTACATTTCATTAAATGATTTACTATCTTGAATTGAATATTTTGTTATAAATTCGCCTTGAGGTATTTATTATGAACAAGCATCATGATTAAGAGATGATTCAAGTCTTCCCACAAGACTTGTACTGTACCCAGAGTGAAAATGAATGTTGATAAACCCAGGTGGGAATCGAACCCACAACATACTGAATCAGGCTATCCGAAACCTCTCTTCCAACGTGTTCGGCTTTCGCGTCCACTTGAATATAACAACTAGACAAATAGTCAGAGACCTTAAAAAATAATTTTGAAAGCATTTTTTTGAAAATATTGATAAGATTGAGATAACCTTATTAACACCTTTGTTTTTCTTGGGATGAAAACCTGATTCTCACCTTTTTTCATGACTGATTGCTACCCGTTGTTTGCATCTCTAAAATGAATATAACAAAGCGAACCGTAATAAATAACGGACTGATTACGTAAGTTTACTTTCAACTCGGTAAAAAATTACTACTTCTTCAGAAGTCATTTTTATCTGGAAATAATGATTTGGTGGCAATATTTCATTGTGTTGTTTTCTTTTTCATCCCTTTTAACACTGCTTAAAATCGTTGCGAAGGAATAAGACGAGATTTAAACTGTGCTAAGTTAGTTTCTTTTCTAACTACAAAACTATTGTTTATTGAAATAATAATACCATTGTAATTATTATTACTTTATTGATCATAACATTAAAACATAGTCAATTTTTTTATTATTTATTTATTGATATTTACAACTGTATGTCATAAAAATCAGTTAATATGTCGATAATACAGACTTATGGAGAAACTACTCATTGTTATCACTCCATTAACATTCTACATTATGTCTCGAAGCCATCTTCTTTTCAGGCGCCCCTGTAAAAAATTAGAAGATAGAAGAAGAATATTATAATTATATATTTAGCTTGACTTATTTTTAAAATTAGAACAGTTACTTATCTGCTTTTCATCATCCTTTCCACTATCGTAACGATTATTAAACAAGTTATAATTGTCAAACTAGATATTATTTCAAATCTCCGGAAATGAGTCCCACTGGTGCGGATCAGTACACCATACCAAAGCTATGACTATGGAACAACTAGGCCTTACCAAAACGAATAACCAATGGGCGTTGATGACCAGGCTGTTATACACCCTTTCAAAACTAACAAACAAACAAACAAAAATAGAAGGGAGGTTGGGAACTATTGGGTTTTTAAGGTTACGGAACTTAAAAAAGAAGAATTGATATCTGGCTCTGGTGAGGTCGGCTACATAAGGAACATTAAGATTTTTATGGATGATTTTGTTGGTGTGTGAAAGAGTTAGGAATACTGAGGATTTAACAAAGGATTGGACACGGAAAGAATTCGACGGTTTAGTAGAGCCCCAAACCTCAAACCCGTTCAGATAGACCTTTTTGTATAGTAAATGTTGTAATAGTCGGAATCGACCTGCAGTTTCTGTCTCTTCAGTCTTGCGTGAGGATTTCGTGTTAGTCATTTATCCAGATTCAGTCATAGGAAGCGGATCCGTACAACAGAGATAAGTAGATTATCATTAATGCATAGGATAGTCCATCGGTAAAATACAGAGAGTGAAGATGATTAGATGAGATTTATTATAACTCAGCATTTATGAAATTATTCTTCATGAGTTGTAATATGGGACTGGAGAGTTTGTGATACAATTAACGGGTAATTATTAACTGAGATCACACAAGTCTCATCTTCATAAGCGACAAGAAAAGTGTTAGGGGTTTTTTAGTTTATAAAATTTCATAAAAAATAAATAAATAAAAACCTAAGTTATCCTTGTCCCCCGTTCAGGGTTGTGGTGGCCGGGTAAGGGATGGTTCCAGGCTCGTCATGTATCACCGAAGGAGCTGTGCAGTTAGATGCAGTCTACACAGGTGGCTTACTTGACTCTTTTTATGATTGTATTTTCCTGATGATATGGTTGGTCCATAAGGAAGAGAGAGAGGATGGCCATTAGGTTTTCCTTGGCTCTGGCTGGACTTCATTTTACATGGTTGAGTGTACGGTGTAGAAGTCTGGAATACAGGAGGACTATCCTTTGCGAAACCGAACTTTAATACAGTAATTATCCATAAGTGGGCCTTAAAAAAAATAAGAATAAAATAAAACTCATTTTTTCTCTATGGTGTTTCCCAGTGGATGCAACAAGTAGTTAAAACAGAAAAACTAAATTCATATTGGAAGAAAATAGTTGACCGTATGAAGTAGATTGCTGGAAGACAGTCCGGGTGACGGCCAATAAAGGTATTAAAATATTATAAGAAAAATATTTATTGTTAAACAAAGTTTCGCACCACTTAGCAAAGCTTCGCCTGGGCTGTCAGATTGTAACAAAGATGACAACTGAGTTGTCAATGCTTTTATGAATTAAATTGGAGTCTGCCTGAAGGTCTTGGAATTCAAATTGATTGAGCTGACACATTCTTCTGAAAATGACTTTCTGCTGGCCCTTCCCTTTATTTACTGTATTGTTTTATGTTTTTACATTTCATTTTGTCTTGATTAATTACGTTTATTATTGTACCTACTTGAGTTTCAGCGAAGGGCGGAGGCTTTCTTAGAGCACTTGTTGGCTCTTACCTTTAATTTTGTTTTCCCTGTTCGGTCCTCCAATTCTTTTCTATTTTCTTCATTCCCTGAAGTAGGTCACAGAGTCCTATTGTCTACTGCACATACCGCTTTCTTATTGGGCTATTGATTTTTGATGTACCCGGTTATTTCTTTTCTGGAGGGCAATTCTCTAATATCCTTGTAGCTTGTTAATTGATGGATGATTTTCAGATTGGTGAAATGAAAGGTAAATCTGGCAAACATCACTACACAGGTGGCAATTAGAATGAAGGGTGTATTAACATAGGCGAGGTAGAGAAAATAATTGAGAAATGGGATGGTGATAGAAGTCAAAAGAAATTCTTAATATAGTAATTGTATATTATTAATATCATATTTTAACTGGTAGCATTTATATATAACATTCATATTCAATCTATAAATCCTTGAACTAAATAATTAAGAGAAGTAAGTAAATTATAGGTAGCATAATCAATACTCAAGTACATATCATTTCAGTTTAAAATGTTATTGAAATTCATTGGAGTCTAAATAATGTCAGGCAGGTCAGTCACAAATAACATAAGTATAGAAGTTACCCTAAAATTTAGATTCACATTTAGATTTAGAGATTTAGAAAAAAATATATAATAATTTAGTAATAATATTAATATTCGTATTACTAATGAAATAGTAGTATGCTGCCCAACATGGCACAGCGCATGACTTAATTGTTTGCGTTGTCATGGCCTACAGAGAGAAAAAAAAATATTAATTTTTTTTAAAATTTAAATATTTTAGTTCTTAATGATGAGTTAGTAAAATTATTATTTTTTTATGAATACTGATAAATAAGTTATGAAATATCACCACAATATTGTTGTTTTATTAAGGACTGATCCTGAGAAACATCAAAAATATATATTAACGAGGAGAAGATGGTTGGGGGTGCGGTCAATGATAAACACAAATAAGTAGGATTAACCTATTTTATTGTGCCAACGTTTCGGCTAGAGGTTCTAGCCTTCTTCAGGGCTAAAAACAGAACAAGATAACAACCACAGTAAGTATAGAAAAATAAAAAAGAAAGTATAAACAGAATAATTTTACA
>NW_027105022.1:1117094-1132402 GCF_000696795.3 Halyomorpha halys
CTACTTGGGCGAGTTGAAATCTTGAGATTAATTCCGCTAGATTACACTGATCTTTAAAACCTTATCTGCCTGATAAATTATTTCAGTTTAGCCGCTCTTCGTATCAATGTGCACATTATTTTTACTTAATCAGCCAAAAAAAAATCACATAAAGTATGTGAAAAAAGTTTTTTGTTTTAGTATTATATTTGCATACGATTTATTAATTTTATGCATTGATTTGAATTAAAATATCACATTGTAATAAACATTTTAATTTTTCCTAAATTAGTAATTATAAATATAGGAATTTGTTTTGTAGCTGAATGTAAGTGTATAGACTAGTTCTACTTGGGCGAGTTGAAATCTTGAGATTAATTCCGCTAGATTACACTGATCTTTAAAACCTTATCTGCCTGATAAATTATTTCAGTTTAGCCGCTCTTCGTATCAATGTGCACATTATTTTTACTTAATCAGCCAAAAAAAAATCACATAAAGTATGTGAAAAAAGTTTTTTGTTTTAGTATTATATTTGCATACGATTTATTAATTTTATGCATTGATTTGAATTAAAATATCACTATAAATAATTATAAATATTTCCATATGGCATGCAGTAAAACTTGAATCTGTGTGTGTATTTTTATGTGTCTATGCGTCTGAGTGTTGGGTTATTTTCTAGGACAATATATCTAATTAAATGGTTATAATTTATAATTGCTTTGAAATAATATTTTTGTGGTTATTTTACTAATTTAAATGATAAATACAGTGTGAGGGCAACAATTAAATAAAATTTAAATAAAGAAACCGTTTATTCATTCTTACGATTAATGATTACTTTATATGTATACCTACCTATCTCGTTATGGTAATGTTCATTATTTATTAACATGTGTTCCTTTTTTTTCTGGTTATTCAATAACCCCACTAATAATTCCTTTAAAATTCTAATGGTTTATTATTGAAATTTTTTATTAAATTTACTTACTATAATAATAACATTTAGAAGATTATTAATTAACCGCATGTGAAGGTTGTAGAAAAATGGTTCAGGTAGCGGGCAAGAAGGTTAAAAAAATAACAGAAAAAAACTAATTGATAGTAACCTACGTTTCACCTTACTTTCAGGGCTTTATTAGTGCTGCAATAGTTTTCACCAAGGATTCCGCCCTGAACGTCTGAATATATAGTTTTTCTGTTAATTGTATACCTTTTTTTCACCGCTACCAGCACCATTTTCCTTCTACAATAATAATTATATATAAGTTGAGATTTTTCTTTGTAATTCATAGACTTAAGTTTCGGATATATTAAATAAAAATTAAAACATTTTATAAGATGAAGTATAAATTCTTTTGCTAATATATTTCGAAATATTTATTTATGAAACCTTTTTTGAATATGCCTAAATTTAGAAGCTTATTTTGACGTTTATTTTATGCAGACGTTTCTTTACTTCCATGTGAGTAAAATGTACTCATACCAATAAACATGTGTAAAATAACTACACCATTCTAGGATTAAATCATAGATAAAGAAAATCAATTATATTTTTATAACTAACCCAATGTTAAACCATTCAGACGCTAAAGTCCGGGAATGAGTAGTTCGTGTTAATTAATATTCACAAACCTAGACAGGTTTAGGTTTACATTCGAAATAAAATATGTGAAACGTGCTTTGAATTAAGAAACTGATTTGGAAATAGAATTTCTCTGGAATTTCATCAAAGATTCATGTCGTTGAACTAGTTGAGTGGTAGTATATTGTCTTGGCTAGTTAAGAATTGTGGGTCTTTTATAGACCCCAATCCCATTCGAATTCTTAAATAGATTATTACTAAAATGTCTATTGGAGATGGGGTCCCTGATTACTGATTAATAATAGGGTGGCTCCCTTCGATCTGTATGCTAGAGTTGTTCCAGATATTGTGTATTGCAATCGCATCTTAATTACATTGTAGACTCTTATATTATTCGCCCTAATAGAATTTTAGGTGAGCCAAATTTATTTTTGCATAAGAAAGATTAGTAATTTTAGTATGGTTTCAAGAATTTGGCAAAACAATCCAGGTGCTTACATATTTTTAGCAAAAATGTTAGCGAAAAAACTAGCTGTTTTAGCCAACATTTCCCGCTTGACTCCCTGATGATCACCCCCTCCCCTCCGACCATCTCCAATTAGTTTTTTTTTGTTATCACCTTATTTTAGTTACACTTTCCAAGCAGACTCCTGATCATACGTCATGAAATGAAACACACACAAATATTGCTCCAGTATGTACACTCTTATGAGAGAAATGTCTCATGACGGAATTAAAAAAAAAAAAAAAATCTCATCACAAAGGTCAATAAATTAAAGCTATATTTTTAAGTATATAAAAATTGTACGTAAACGATTTTTTTCAGTTTTAAATTGGAAGGGGGCGTAGAAGTTCGAGAATCAAACCTACTTTCGAAAAGATACGGTTTGTACACTAACGTGCGTTGGTATTGACTTGGCCAACATATTTTTCGTTGGATAGCTCATAACAAAATAACAACAACCAATAAAAACTCACTTTTTCCCGATGCCGAAATAACCCCTGTAAGATTAGATCTACAGCTCAGAAATATTGTTTGATGTGTGAACCAATTACGGTGAATTATTTTATAGGTATTTGAGTGGACACCACACTGCTTATTATGATCAGGTACATTTCTTTTTGGAGTTTTTTTCATACATTCCACCACAGTGCCCCGCAGTAGTAACGAGGTTGCTAAAATAGACGGCTTAACTCTCTACAGAGTTGCCGATTTGACCAAAACCAGATACCAATCCTTCTATGATAAACTTCCAAACCACCTAAATCCACTTGTTTTTAACCTGGCTTCTCCTTCATTACCTAATAATCCTCCTAGGCGTCTGATGATGTCCTCGGGATCTTCTCCTCTAGAAATGTTATTGGAGTTCTATCAATGGGTAGATTCTCCACATGTTTGTATCATGTCACTATGTCACCTACAGCAAATTTACTTGTTGTATATATGTTATACGGTTGTAAATTACAATAAATAAATGATAAAAATAAATAAAAAAACTCTCTACAGATAGCTCTTTAACACTTGGTCCACTCGCACGACATTCCATCTTTGGCATTGGCTGATAAGTCAAATATAAAAACTGATCTTTGCTAAGGTAAATTTTCCAAAATATTAAAAAAGATGAAATAAAGTAAACGAGTTTCCATGGAAGAAACCGGGAGAAGGCAAGAAAGAAAAATAACCAAATTCAGAAAAAAAATATATCGAAAAACTAAAGCTAATAGTTTTCAGAAACGAGGATGGGCATACAGCTTTTAATAAGAAAATAATAATTATAGGATTTTTTAAAATCATGTTTGGTTTTACATGTAAGAGTTTAATTTTCACAGGAATAAACCACAGAAATATACCACTATTAAAAATATGTGTACAAAATCTATTTGTTTTCCTTTTTCGGTAAGTTGAATCAACGTTTAAGTAATTACATGCATTATTTACTATGGAGTGTATAATTTTTCAGTTATAGCTAATTCAATTTTATCATGTTTTTCTTGGGAATTTCCGTTACGTTACATTTTTTTACATTACGTGTGAAAAGTTAAAGAACTCCGTTGAGAACAAGGCTTAAGAAAAGTTTTTTCAAAATCGTCATAGTCATTTTTTGTGCTACAATTAATAGAAAAATACATATTTCATAAATCTGACACGCTGAGATGGAGAGAGAAAGGAGCCTCATAAAATGTTTAAAAAAAACAAAAAAAAAACGGCCGGGTGGACAAACGTTCATTCCGAAAAGTTGATCTGTTCATTCTTAGAATATACTTGGAATTTAAAGGATAACATCTAAAATGTTATTTTGAATTTCAAGTTCAAAGGGGCTACCTTCAATCCGTTTTCATCATCCCCACGCAACCATGGGGCTTAGAAGAAAAAGAAATTAACTACATCAAAGTAACAATTTAGACCATAAGACTTCTACATTTACATTTCGATTCATACCTAAATTTAATCGTTAATAGCAATAAATAGGATCTGCACTAAATTTATGAACCTGTACGGTTTTTGTTTTGAAGTAAAAAAAAAAAATTGATAAGTTTTACTTTAATTTTTAAAAGGAAATGCCACCCTACCGGTCGGCCCTCTGTGATCAAACAAAGGAGGCCAATTTCGCACCAATTACTAATTCAATACCAAACCCATGAATATCGCTCCACAGTTAATTTTCGCTGTCTATATTTCAAACAGAGTAATGGAACTAATAGAATTTTAAATCAAAGAGCAGAAAACTGAAAATAATCATGTAGTTAATTGGAGTTCTTAATCACATTAGTATATTGTAAGAAATGTGATGTTGATTTCATATTAAATAAAAAACAAAGTTTATTTATTGGAATAAAAATTCACCTTGAGAGTAAACATTTTATTTTTCGTACAATTTTTTTTTTAAAGAGAAATCCCATATGCATTGATCTAATATAGTTTATAAAAAAATAATATTAATTAAATTAAATTAATAAAAAAGGTGAAATTTGATACATATGATGACCCTTGAATATTTCAGCTCTAATACGTTTGCATTAAATTACTATTATGTACTTTTGAGTTGATAAACGTTTCTGAGGTTATTCACCAAATGATTATATGATATTACTTTATCTTTATATTCAGAGGTATGACCTCCTGCTTTACATTTTTCTTTAGTAATAATCCTCTCTTTCCAGTATCACAATAAATTAATTTTCCAATATAGGTCCGCTGGACTACATCTGGATAAATTACTCACTAAGAATTCTCATACAAATACAGGAAACTGCTCGTCAATTCTGACTATTACTTATTTGACAAGCAGTCTAAGCTTTCAACTAATTACAAAATAATCATTTATAAGACCATAATAAGGCTATTAGACTCCCGGACTTTGAGCTCAGGAGCTTCACTAAACCACTGAATTTCTCCCTAACTAATGCCATATGTTTCTAGACTGGCTTCTCCTTCAATACCTGAAAATCCTCCTCGGTGTCTGAAAAGAAGATGGCCTCGAGGCCTTCTGTTCTACTCAATAGAATATAACTCTTGAGTGAAAATATTACAATATAACTCACGTCAAATTATCTTGTTCTATATATGGTCAATACAGTTGTCAGTATCAAGAAATATATGATAAACAATTAAAATATTCAATAATGAAAGTAATTCTTTAGGACAAAAAGATTTCAGAAATAATTGTAAGATCTATGCAAAGAAACTACAGTTGTATACAGGAATTAGAGTAGAAAACTATAAGTACAGCCTTGAGAAATTCCATCAAGTTATGGGTACAATGAAATTCGGTATTTTGGGCATAAAAAGTAAAGGTTCCCAAGAAAAGACTTGAGGATAAGATTTTTTATTTTCCTTAGTATACCTGGACCTCAAACTGTGTCGAGTGATTTTCTTTTTCAGTAAAAGACCGAACAGTATTATTTCCTTTTGAATGTTTCAATACGGTTTACTGATTGATTATACACCGAAATTGATGGTTGGAAGTGACTTTTTGAGTCTCTATATTTTTATGGGGTTTTTCGTATGTTTCCAAATCTAGTAATTGTGTGATATTGCACGTGGATTCATAAAGGACACGCTCCTATGTTTTTGGAAATATACGTTGATTCCAGGCAGTTTCCAGAGTAGAGAAGAAGTAAGTGATGGAGATGATATATCGCCATATTTTTAATTTTTATCAATCTGATACCAAATAAGAAATAAAATAAATATAATCCTGTTGAGTTGAAACATTTTAAATAATTATTTCAAAATCTCATCGTCTGTAACAAAAACTGCTAAAATATAAGCAGGTGTATTATGACTTATTGTATGAACTCATATTGTTCTAAAACAAGGAGGAAGAACTGCTGTATGTCAAAAGTTCCTTCATCATCATGAACCCGGAAACCGGTGCCCTATTCCAGAGTTTCGCGGAGTTTTGATGACTGAAGATTCTAGAGTAATATAAGTAAAATTTACGTGGGCTTCTTAGTATGACAAGGAACTTTGAGAATGTTTGCCATTAGAAGTTAAGGGATCTGAACATAGCCAAAGGTAAAATATCATCTCGAGAAATTAAATCGAGAAACTAGATCAGTAGTTTAATGAGATGACGTTCTAAGAAGGGAAATGTGAACATTACTGTTAGGCCTTCACCAATGTTAGTAATCACATAGGAATTTATTCGTCGGTATATTCGTTGGCTTATGTACCAAATGTATTGTTAGTTTTTATTTGTCTAATTAAAAACAAAATAATATAAGGATGTCTCTGTGGAGCATGATATTTTTAAGCTATAAATTAGATTTTTGCTTACTTACTACACAAAGTGTAGTGAATTCTAATGCATTCATGCAGTAGAAAAAACGTTATTAGAATAACAAATTTTTACTTGCTTTATTCGATTTAAACGTGGAACCAATTCGATTCCGTGCCTATCTGTAGTCTAATTCGCGTTAGGGCATCATAGTTGATCGAACTAATAACCGTTAATCCGATGGTGATAAAAGTTCCAGATATTGTGTGAGTTAGTAATTAGCTTGTCCAATATCATTTGTATGAAATTCCGTCTGCTCCTTTCGCATGCATAATTTTCCTCGGCAGACAGTTATTTCGAATACCCCACATCCAACTTGTCAACAATTTTGTGGGTTGTTGTAAAATGGGTATCGTTTGAGCCGTTTCTTTGTTTAACCTTTTGTTTAAAAAGAAATATATATGTAGTTTTAGTAATTATTTTTTAAAAAGTTTTTCATTATTTTTCTATTATTTTATTTTTTATATTGCTTGAAACGAGAGAAAATAGGTTTGTTGTACTAATAACAAAAACGTCAGCATTTTCGTTCCTTCGTTGTTGTTTTGGCATTGCTATTGATTAACAACGAAGTATCGCATTAGACTGAAAAGCCCACTAATGGACTGCAGTCTATCCAGGAAGTCCCGAGAGATTTTATTTCGTCTGACATCATTTAATTTGGCCATCGATATATCGATATCGATATCAACCATTTTCGTCCTTTCACTGGTTTGGAGAAAGGTTGAACCATTGTATTTAATAAATATTGATGTACTACTTTTTTTTATAGTTTCTCCAGTCTGAGGAAGTATGTTGATTCTATATCAATTCTGGTGAAATATGAACTTACGAAATTTATTATCGTCTTTAGTGGGAAAAGAATATCAATAAATCATTAACCTTGGCATATAGGTAATTACCTACCCAATAGCTATGTCTTAGAAAAAAATAATTGCTAGTAAAAGTACTGAACCTCTGATCCTTCATTAGTTGTAGCAGTGCAGATTTGCTTTATCTACATAAATAAATATTTTTGTGCATACTTATTTGAAGAAAAATGGGTGAAGAAAGTATACTAGGCTATGTACTTGGAAGACTTTTTTTCACCCGAAGCATTATAAAAGGAAAATATAACCAATGTAATAAATAAAACATATTATTTAACATTACATGTTCGGATAAATAATACATCGTATACTACGTGATATAATAATTAGTGGTTAAAAAAAAAAAGATTGAGCTTATACGTGTCACGCGCCTTAATTTTGTGGACTTTGGAAGGAAAGTGTTAAGAACTAGGCTATCGAACGGTCGTTTTTATAACGTTAGAGAAAATCTTTAAGTCAAAGAATCGTGCCAGAAAGTAAGGCCCATAACTTGTTCTTCAATTTTCTTGTGTTTATCTGTTTAGGATAATAAGATAGATGGTCGCTGACAGATTTTCTAAAAAAAAAAAGTTTAAAAATTGGCATATAGTTAGGATATAAATTTTTATTTTATTTTTTTATATTAATAGGCTCGTTTCATACTTGCCTGTATGACAAATTCGATAAGTGTGAAATAGGCTATATTTCTGAAGGACATAAAATATTTATTTTCGTCTCGTAAACTCTATATTGTTCCCCGTTCCATAATTGGAATTCATTTTATAACACCGTATTTATATGTACGTACTAAATACCAATTAAAATCTTTACAGGAGGGTACGAAAAAAAAATAACACCGTATAAATAATTACTTTTAGCATTATAAATGTAGTTGTAGATTGCTGTGGACATTGGATAACTTTTTTTTTTTTTTAAGAATAAATCACGGTCGCTTTAGAACAACATAAATGTACAATTAAAAGCAAACAAATCTAACCAACAACCAAAAATAAAAATTATTAAATTGATACACTCTGTGTAATATAAATGAATTAAAAATCTGTATACAGAATGAAATAAATTTATATTCTCAATTAAATAAAAAAGAAATACAAAGTTAAAATCGAAAATAAAAGTATCAATTTATATATAAAAATTGTATTGACTTCTAATAATGTAATCAATGTCTAATATATAAATGAATCTGAAAACGTGAACAAAATCAAAAATAAATAAATAAATTATTGTTCTAAATTAAAAATAACAGAAGTACAAAAATAAAATATTATAAAAGAAAAAATCTATCTAACTATATGAAATACGTAAACACGTATTTAATTTAAAATAAATTTTTATTTCAAATTAAAAAAAAAAATTACCAAAGTCAATTAAAAGGAAATAAAATAATCAGTTTATACGTAAATATTATTATGTATTATTCTTAAATTAAGAATTATGTTTGGAGATCGTCAGTTTGCAATGTGAGAAGGTATTAGAAAAAAAGAAATTTGAATTAATATAGGGAAGAAGCATGAGGAAATTCCAGATGGTAGTGGACTGGGTTAAAAGGAGTGTTAGAATGTTTTAGTTCTGGTGGCAGAGATATAGAGGTCAGAATTCCGGGATATATTTTCCTCTGAATAGATAGAGGATTTCAATTGCATGAGACTGTAGATGTAAGAAGTGTGTAAGGAATTGATGGTTTGGAATAGGTAAAAACCGAGAAAACATTGTCTGTGGCCAAAGAGGAAGAGCCACTTGAATTGATGGCAGAGGTGGAAAACAAGAGAACGCCTCGAACTACGGAAGACAAATTTTAAAAGTGAATCTGTGAATCTGTTCTTCACTAAAATCGGTAGGCCTCTGTATACTTCATAGCCGTCGTCAAAGTGAGGGAAAGTGAGTGAGAATACAAGGAATTTACGTTGGGAGTAAGTGTCAGGAATCGTGGAAGTATACTTATTGACGTCGAGAAATTATGTAGTTATTGACATTGAAAAAACAGGAGCTAAAGATGATGGGTTGGTCATTAAGCATTAAGGTGTCGTCAGATTTAAGAAAGGAATTAGAACCTAAGATAATGGTCCTGGTTTTCGTTTAGCCCTAATTTATTCAAAATTCCCAAAAATAATCCTTTCCAGGCATTCTTGAGTATTGGCTAAAACTTTACACCCTCACGCGCGTGTGCGCGCACGCCAATTATTCATCATTTTTACCAATGAACATTTAAGTATTTGACGCTGCATGGTGATTAATGTTAATAAATTTTTGTAGTTACAATAAACCAATTTTAAATAACATCAACTTCAGGCGATCTTACTTTCAACTATTTTAGCTTTCGTTTAAAATTGTGTTTAATTTATTTATTACTTATTATTTAATTATTACTCTGTGATAAAATTATTTTTACCCCTGTTACTAACTGTTTTTAAGTTCTGGCCGCTTTATGTATCAATAACATTTTGTGCAATGGGTATATATTCAATCTTTTATTCAAGAAAAAAATATGAGTATGCAATTGTATAAGGTAATTAAAAATGTAAGCTAGAGATTCTTTTTTTTACAATTATGTTATTTTATAATATCATTTCAGTTAATCTAATTTTTTTTTATTATCATTGAGATCGCTCTACAAACAAGACTATATTCTCGGCCCCATATATATTATTTCATAGGATTTGTTGGCCATTCTCTGGATCACAGCCAAGCATTCATTATTTTTTCCCTGGCCTATAAGAAAATTAAGATAAAGTACAGTCCTGCATATTTATTTTTTTTTGTACACAAATAAAATAATATTCAGCCAAAAAAAAATCAATATATAAATTACTCTGTATTACCTTCAGAGATATTATCTAATAAATATTACAAAATTTTATATAGTAAATCAGTAAACTAGTAAATATTTTAACTATGTATTATCATATTTTTATTTCGTCAAAAATTAGTGCAGTAATTTTTACCAATTCGATATTACCTGAGGAAAAACAGCGTTTTTAGATACCGTTTCAAAGGAAAATTTTATAAATCTTTAATAAAAAATGTTTTATGTAAATACAAATTTATTTTTCTTTTTTTAAATTAAAAAATGACAGAAAAATAAATAAATAAACTGGACCATTGCTGTTTGTTTATTGTCTCGACAAAAAAAAAGTAAGCAATTGAAGTTTATTTAAAATACTCGGCGATGATGCAACTGATTATTTTATAAAAGTATATATAGTTTATCCTTAGAATGATCCTCAGAAATAGAAAAAACGTACATTTGACTCTCCATAATTTGTCACTCTTTATTTTGGATCTCTCCGTAATTTGAAGTTCCATCTCGGAAATAATCAATAAATTGAAAAAACAAAACAAAAAAAACCTCAGTTATTTGAAGTAGTAGAAACAACATTCTGCTTGCCAACACTCTATAATTTGAAGTTAGGATTCTCCACTCTCTATAATTTGAACACACCTTTCAACATGCTTGGACCTGTCATTTGTTTACATACTGAATTAGATATTTTTTTTTTTTGAAGTCTACTTTCATATGGTGTTAAATACAAACTGTGCAATTGGAATGACCTCTTCAACAAGACCAGTTGTTCAAAAGGAAATTCAGAATAGATATCAAAACTAATGTATGAGTGTGTTAGGTAAAACTGAAGATTCAGTTCATGTTGATGATGGTTTCAGTGTCCACGATGCTGAACGAGGTCTTTTTTTTATTTTTATCTTATAGTATCAGAAGATATAAAAGTGATGATGTCTTTTCAGTTCTCTTTTCTATTGAAAATTCACTTAATAATAGTTCAATAATGACCGGTTGCACTGTCAGAGTTTATTTTCTTTATTTAAGTGTTTCGACCACTAGGGCCATTTACACCGGATTTACAAAGTAGATTACAATTAACATGTTCACAAAGTTACAATTACAAAGTGAGAAAGTTACAATTACGTATTAACAATTAAAATTTACATTTTATAAAGTTACAATTAGAATTGACGTAGTGAGTAAATTACGATATTAAATTATGCATCTGCTTATACATGATGTAATTAGAGTTAGACTATGTGTGATATTAATTATTTTTAAAAAGTGAAAAAGTTTTGATGTTATTGTGGGGTCTTCTCTCATCATCTCCTGTAAATCTGAAAAGAATCGGTATGATTCGTGAGTAATACATTCAGTGAGAATATGTATAACAGCGAGATGGTTTCCGCAGTAGCGACACATCGGTGTATTTTCATGAGATGACCGTGGGTGAGTCGAGTATGGCCTATCCGAAGACGGATTAATAATAATCTTCTCTCTATAGCAGATTCAAGTTTCTGGTTGGACGTTTCCCTGTCTGTTGGACCATTATTACGGTGGCGTCTTGCCATCAAATTTACTGCCTGAGTTTAAACTACGATTTCTTATATCTCGGGTAAAATCAATAATTTTCTGTTGCACCAAAAAAGTTAACCTTTGAATCTGGCGGTAAATACTGATATTTAGAGCGAATCTACGCTTAAATAGGTAACCATACAAAGAACCAGTAGGATTTGTTATCTAGTGAAGGTGAATTGTATTATTCCGTTTCTCTCCAATTCAATAAAATAGATTTGATCGAGATTTTACATACGACGAAGACTTCAAAGAATTAGTTGCTCAGGCAATGAAAAGAAAAATGTATTCTATCCTCGACCAAATTAGTATTTTTGGATTTTTTTCAGCGATTTTGACTGTCAAAAATTGTTGTTGAATCAATTTAAATTTATTAAATTTAATTGTAACCACCATTTCTAATATTAGCTATAGGGATTGTGGAGTTTGCCAGTTATCACAGTCATTCCAGATTCAGGTTACCTTGGTAACGCGCTTAACAAAACTGTAGACTAGATAAAGGTCACTAAGTTACCAGAGTTTTACTAAGCTTTTGAATAAATCTTTGTTTTACGGAGGTTGGTGCTACTTAGTACTTGCTGCTAGGTACTTAGCAGTTGCATTTTAATTTTAATTTTCACTTGGAAGTACCTATGATTTATTTCTGATATTTTTATTTCTTTGTATCTTATAAAACAAAGATAATGTTGTAAATACATTAACTTGCTTTTAACCAAACTCTGTCTACTTGAATCTTTTCTACCTGCCTTTGGTTTAATTGTACTTTTATTTTTTCAAATTGATATTAATTTCGACTTTTTCGCTTGTCCCATAATAATGAATTTCAAATCATCGATATTCGAACCTATGTCCAAAATAATTATTTTTGTAAACGTTAGTGTAGGAATAGAAAGATGTAGACGGTTATATAATTTTAGGAATATTTGCTGAGACGTACGAAAAATTGGAGTATATTTATATTTCAGGAATTATTTAGCTCTGAACCTTATAGACAAGATTTCTTATACAATAATCCGTTGAATATATCCCAAAATATGAATGTGTCACTAAGAAGGATATTTTTCCACAATGAGACAATTGATGTTAAATCAAATTAATTATTTCATTAAAAGGACTGCGAGAATACAAAGGATGAAGATCAAAATAGTGATTTCGTTTTAACAAACATTAGACGCAAGTGTAGTAATATACAAGTAACTTATGTGTATTTTCTCAAACACTTGTTATTAGAAGATCACCAATTGCTTTGGCCTACAGGTCATATAAAGGCTTACAGTTCTTTGGGATCGTAAGAGTCCTACTATTGTAGTGGTAATTATATGCTTTGTATATGTTATATTTGGTTTAAATCATATTTATAGAGAGCCGTTGTGTATTATCCTTGTCTAAGGAATACATGAGTCTGGCTAGAAGAGGTTGAGGATCTTAATGGCCGTCTTTCCTTATAATACCTCGAGCCTAATAAAGTATAAGATTATTTAGTTAATAAAGATTTAAAAGGTGAATAAGCTAATTCCATGAAAAAATGTTAAAGAACAACATATCATATATCACCGGTAAATAATATGCTAAATTAATCCTTTCTTCCAAGCACTATACACTCAGTATAACTTCAAGTCCTTCATGGAAAAAGTAGTCATCTTATCTCGAACTAAATTCAGTGTATAGTATATTATTAATGAGCAGTGAATAATATTTTTAGTATTTGTGAGTTCTTACTCTTGTTATTGTAATGCTGAATAAGGTGAAAAGTTTATTAAATGAATGCGAGGTAGAGGGGCAGGTTCCTATTAAGCATAATGCGACAAATTCCGTACGTCAGAGAGTTTGTGATTATGAGTCTTTTCTTCCAAACGAATTACGCCGTGCCGCAGGTGGTGGTGCCAACTGCTGAATGTGATGACCGAGTGTGACCTAATTTTCACAGTCCTTGATTATATTATACGCGAAATATAAATACATGATTCACATAACATCTAATTAGTTATAAAAGATTATTATTGCTATCCAACTGTATACTTGTTAGTTTGGTTAGATTTATGCATTCTGAGTACAGCCTGTCAGATGATTTACCATGACAGTTACAAGTTAAATAAAACTTTACAATTGACATTAAGAAGTGAATGTTTCCTTTATTTTCTTAAGTATTGATCTAATATTAAATTAAGAATTTTTGTAGGACGATGGTCCAGATGGTGGCCAAGAAAGATAGAAAAACTGTTTATTACAAAACTATTTTCGCTCCAATTTTCAGGGCCTGTTCAGAGCCTAATTCTAAAGTAGAGACAACCATTCAAACTATTTTTCTTCAATAATCAAACGGCAACTAATATTCATACCACAAAATAGTTTTATCCTTTTTTTTTTATGTGAAGGATTCCGAAGATTGCACTGTATACTGTTACTTTCTCTTTTGGGGTTCTCCTACACACTATCTCAAACTTTGGTAGAGTAACTATCGATTCCGGTACAATATACCAAAAAAAAAAACCGTAAATAAATAAAATAAAGAAAACATTTTGGCAGAAGTAATAATATTTAAGGAAAGCGGCGACATTTCTTATTAATTACAACTGTAATATAGTTTGAAAAAATGCATTACTTGGTCCATTAAAATTTAATTTTTTATTTATTAGTATTTTTTTCAGTCAAAATGAAATTCAGTTGTAGCTCAGACATTTTGCGGGTTTGGACTATTTTGCTCTCATAGCCTCAAATATTTCTTGTAATAACTAATCTCCATTCTGATTCTCCACCTGTATGCCAGACTTGCGGAACGCGACTTACCGCAAACCACATCTTATCCGAATGCCAAGCACTCCATCAGATCCTTTTATCTATAGAGTCTCAGGTGTCATGGCCGCTAATGTAGAACAGTGTTCGCATCGCTCTGCCTTTGTTACCTTCTCATCTCGGCAGTCTTTTGAAGCCAGCTATTAAATTTTGTGAACAGTGTATTTATAAACAGGAGCACATTTTTAAGTTCACAAATAGTGAGGTGAGAGCAAAATTGTTAGCCATTATAAGTAATAAATTGGTGACTGTTTAGCACAGCTGACTCAGGTAGCCGGTAATTCCCCTTAGGGGGTCTTATATTATCGAACTATTCATGGTCAAGGCCCTGTGTACGAACAATACGGTCTCCAGCGGGTCCTGAGTTCGAATTCATTGACTTTTTTTTTTTTTTTTTTTTAACTGATATTGTTGAGTCAGGCATTCACGAATGTGTGTATATATTGTCGTTTTTTTAACTGTTTTTTTTTAACTTTTTAATTTTTTTTTTTTAACTTTTGTTTTTTTTTCTTTTATTTTCTCTCTTTTTTCTTTTGTTTTGTTCTTCATCTGGAGATTTTTATTTCTTTTGTTAAGTTTTTTTTCTTATTTTCTCTGTTTCTTTTCTTTTGTTTTTTCATCTGGAGTTTTTTTTTCTTTTTTTAAAAGTTTTTTTTCTCTTTCTTTTTTTTTAATATATTTTTTTATTAAATATTTTCGACATAAGTGTATATATATTACTTTCTTTATTTTAACAATTTGACATGATGTTACTTTTAGCTTATTTATTTTAACTTATTTTAACCTATTTATTTATTTATAATCTTTTTATTATTTTAAACTCTATTGTAGGGAGTAGTAGGGATAGAGATATTCCAGTGTAAGTGCATGTATGCATGTTTTTTGCTGCAATATTATTTATTTTAATATCCATGAATTTTAACTATATTTTAGTAATTTATTTATTT
>NW_027105022.1:1133212-1133550 GCF_000696795.3 Halyomorpha halys
ACTATTACAATAGAAGAAAAAAAGTAGTGCAAAATATCATGAATGCCGACGCTCCTAAGCAATGTCTCTTAAAGGTGGCTGAAATTGAGAGGCATGATAAGACCCTTTTTGAAAGCGAAAATCTCCGTAAGCGTGTGGAGTATGAAGAACAGGTTTTGATATATAAAGCCAAAGGAAATGCAAATAATATATCATCCTGGAAGTCGATTACAATATATTCGATCGTGCACCGAATTATTGAAAAGGTGCTTGACTATGAACTTAGAAAACAGGTCACTTTCCACAGAAATCAAAGGGGTTTTATAAAGGGCCTTCCGGGAGTACACGTCAACGCGAGA
>NW_027105022.1:1134375-1144343 GCF_000696795.3 Halyomorpha halys
GACACAATGATTCGCAGAAGTGTTAAAGCCATTATAGGGCTCCCTGCGAACACATCCACGGCGATGTTGTATGCTCCGAGGAGGTACAGAGGTCTAGGCTTGATCCGCTGCCAATGGGAGGCTCCCCTTCAACACTGGTCCATTGCTCAGCGGCAGTCAAATGTACCCGATGCTCTGTTCCAGTCCACTTTCGATTGTTCAGCCGAAATTGCTGAATGTGCGGATAGATTGGGCGTTGATCAGGGGCATGTGAACACAGGGAGTGTGAAAGCTCTATGACAGTCGCTACGTGAAAGTGCGTTCGAGGAAAGGCTAATTGCAGGTGGCAGGGAATTGGAGTACGCCATTTCAAAGAGACCCCGAGAGCAAATAAGTTTATATACGATAAACAAATACTTATGGGCTCTGAATGGTCCAATGCCCTGAAATTAAATATAAATTATGCACCCCTACGTGGAGTCCCAGGTGTCAGCGGACAGGATAGAGAAGTTGGGTCCCTCTATCGCAAATGCAACAGAGAGCCGGAAACACCAGCACATGTGCTGGAGAGATGCCCCAACAACTCCCTCCTCATAACACGCCGACATCATAGAGTTAAGTACGAGTTAGTGAAGCTCCTAAAAGAAAGAGATTTTGCCTGCTTTGACGAGGTCTACTGTGTAGATACGGATGGATCCACAAGATATGCGGATATAGTTGCTTTTCCCAAGAAGGGGAAATCGGCAATCATTCTGGATCCCACTGTGAGATATGAAAATAACGACCTTGACCAGGCAAATAAGGTAGATAGGGAAAAGAAGGAACTCTACGATAAATGTATCCCTTTTCTCAAGGAAAAGTTCCGTGAGGGCTTCGGAGAACGAGACTTCAACGTGAGAGGCCTCTCTGGTTCGGAGCCCGTGGAACTATTCCCAGCACAACTAGGAGCTTCATGGAGGAGCTCGGGGTCGATGTCCAGGACGTGGCTAGGATGACAGAGAATATAATACTTGACTCCCTGGGAATCATCCACCACCACATGCATGGAAATTAATGAGTGGGGGGGGGGATATCCAGAGGAGGGATGGCATGCATGCATCGCATATCTTATTTGTTGTTTTATTTATTTATGTACTACTTTGTTATTTTTTATATTCTAATATTCATTAAACAGGGGAATTTGTTGATAAAATGAAATAAGGGTTGTAAAATGGAGGGGAAAGAAAAAAAAAGGAATAAATTGAAAAGCTTGTATTTAGTTAGTAGACTGATATTAATTGTAAAAGAATACTGTGGGAAAAAAAAAAATGTTATCTTTCTATTATATTGTATCATATCAAAAAAATGTAATTTATAAATTTATATATGTCCGATCACGGATTGATCAGTATGCTGTGTAATGTAGCAACCCGATGTATTTGGGCAGCATGATTGAATAAATTTCTTTCTCTCTCTCTCTCTCTCTCTCTACCAGCTGATCTCCATTCAATTTTTCAGGATGACAGACTGACTGTGGATAAACTTTTCGAATTTCTGAATAGCTCAAAACTTTACCACAAGTTCCCATTTTTCAATAATGATAGATTTTAATTCGGAAATGAAGACAAAAGTCGGAAATTAAGACAATAATTACTATTGAAAATGTCGAATATTAAGGAAATAAAGTTTAATAAACATTTCGGAAACAATTACCCCGAAGTAGTTGATGCTTTAAAATAATAATAAAAATACTTATTTCGTATAAAACTAAAAGTGTAAATTTTTAAACACTTACCACAGCAATCATAAGAATCTGAAACAATATTAAATCAAATCAAATATTTGATGGTGAAATGATAATATGTGATGAAGTGGTAAAGGGATAATATGTGATGGCAAATGGCCATAATTAATAAATTTATATGATTGATGGAATATTTCGTGTTTTTAAAAAAAAAACAGGAGAAGATGGTTGGGGGTGCGGTCAATGAAACACAAATAAGTATGACTAACTTATTTCAATGTGCCGACGTTTCGGCTAGAGTTTCTAGCCTTCTTCAGGGCTAAAAACAAAACAAGATAACAACCACAGTAAGTATAGAAAAATAAAAAATAAAAAAGAAAGTATAAACAAAATAATTTTACACATACAATGAATAGTTTTACAAGATAGAATTAATAAAATAATTCTATCTTGTAAAACTATTCATTGTATGTGTAAAATTATTTTGTTTATACTTTCTTTTTTATTTTTTATTTTTCTATACTTACTGTGGTTGTTATCTTGTTTTGTTTTTAGCCCTGAAGAAGGCTAGAAACTCTAGCCGAAACGTCGGCACATTAAAATAAGTTAGTCATACTTATTTGTGTTTCATTGACCGCACCCCCAACCATCTTCTCCTCATTTATCATCCACGGTCAACTATCTCTCATAATTTAAAAAAAAAAACAATTGGAATTCAAAATCTTGTTTTTGTTTTATTTCAAAAATATTTTAGTATATTTAGTACTCTTTTAAATGATTCGTTATGCCGAATGCTGCTACACAATTAAATCTCAAATTGTAATTTGTTTCTAGTGTAAGTACGTATTTTGTTTATTCTAAACAACTTTAACTAGGGTTTAAGAATCCATAGATTAAAAAATCTTCAATAAATTTCTAGGGCTTATATATACTGTTGCTGAAATAGGTACCAGACAAGTATTAGAGGTTTCATGAGTTCGTCCTAAGGTTGCCCTAACAGTTCCAACAGTTAGATTCGACTTTCATAATTTCTATTTCCCGATCTTGTGGGATTTTTTTTTAATATGATACTTACTTGTTTACTCAAATTTACCTTTCTCTTTTTTATTGGATATTATTATTAGTATTTAATGGGAAACAGACCATGGAGGTCTAAGTCCTCGCGCGATGTATTTCATAATATATCGCGCGTTTCTTGACGTGTTTTTTCGTAGGATAGGTTCGTCACACCCACGGCTATTTTTTTGTGAGTACCACCCATTGGCTAACGGGCCATACAAATGCCCGGGGGAGGTTGTAAATGAATTTTGCATTATTTTATGCTTGAAAAAAGCCCGGGTGGAACCGGGATTCGATCTGACTGTGGGTTGGTATACCGGCGCGTTATCACGCTGCTACCGCTGCCCCCGCCTCGGACATTATTATAGCGAAATACTGTGTACAAGAAGAAATGAGGAGGATGTTCCTATATGAATTATTCCGAACAAAATATATTTCTACATCCAAGAGAAGAAGCTGTTCAATTAAGGCCTGGAAAAGAGTGAATTCTTGAGGGTGTTGACATACTGACTCCTGAGGTGCTCACATTTTTTTATTGCTTCTAGGGTAGGACCCACATTGTGTTTCTGTGTTACGACCCAGATTTAAAAAGAAAGACAATGTATTTTTTGTACCTTATTATTATTTTTATTAATGGTTTAGACAATTCATTCTGCGAAAAGTATTAAAAAAGGGTTCTTTAACCCCGGAAATCCAAGTAGCAATATTCTCTTCAATTAGGCTAAATTTAAAAAAAAAAAAAGATAGGAAAAATTGTTTTCTGGTTAGCTATTTTTGGTTGAATATCTATATAATTTGGAAGAATAAATAGAACTCCCTCATAACTATAAAAAAAATCTTGAACAAATATCTAGTAAAAGCCAATTAGGGTGAAAATCACCTCTAATATAACTATTTATCGCCCACCAGGCCTTTATGCGGTTGTGATACTATAGCAATTTAACTGTAGAGAACAAAAGCATGTATAAATCTCGTTTAGTTTAGATTTTTTCACTACTCCATTACTGAAAAAACGCCAGAATTTATGAATAAGAGGGAACCACTCATAACATGCACTCGTTTTTAGTTTATAAGAATAATATATTAAAAACTTAAATATTTTTAATTTTTTCTTCTAAGTAAAGAATACAACGCTTTAAAAGCAAAGATACTATATAGTTTCATAGACAAGTTAGAAAGGCGTCAATTTTTGCTTTGTACGACTTAAAGAAGTTGAATTTTGAGGCTTTGTTCATTTTTTTTTATATAAATGAATATAATAAACAGTTTAATAACCTAATTAGAAGAAAGAAGGCACGTTATATCTCCAATCTTTTTTTTTTCAATATTAACATATCTCACTAGTATTTCTAAAGTGACACAACTCAAAAATCGGAGTTATGACTATGAAAGAAATTGGTAAATATATCTTTATGAATCATCAAAACTGTATCAACCTAGCTTCAGAGCTTGTCCGCCAGAGGGCACTTGTGTCACTCTTGCTGCCTTTATGCTATTCCCCCTCTATAGGCAAGAGTGTCACATTTCCAGAAATGTAAGTTTTAGACTTATGTCATTTTAGAAATACTAGTGCGATATGTGAGTCTTAAAAACTCAAAATGACTTTTTTTTTTTTTTGTTTTTTATGATAGCTCAGAATAAGTGTGTGCGTGTTTAAAATATGTATATTTAGCTATTATTCAATTTATTGTTATTTTCTGGAAACATTTTATCTACCAACTCCTTTTATCTCTATTACATATTGTCCTAAATGAGACGTATTGTATTATTTAGCAATAAAAACGGTTTTCCCCTCTCTGTTATGTCTTTATTTATTTTTATATGTGTAGTGGAGCGATCCAAAAGCAGGCCAATATCAACAGAGGTTAACGTTTACAGGCGTACCCCTTGGGATATAACTCACTGGGATGGTATTCATACAATAAACTGCCGACCACAGCTGGAGAGTTGGGCAGGCCGCCAGTTGAATATCCTTATCCGCGCCATGTTGACTTAGTCGAGATCCACTTACTTCTTGCCCCCAGGGGCTGTCCTCTATATTTCTTAGAGCTTCTCTACTGGACTTTTATAGTTTTTTTTTTCGAATTTCTTTTAGTTTCTTTTCTAAGAGCTTTTAGGTATAGAGGCTATAAAAATATATTCCTACTTTCAAGGGATTTTCTTTGTGGTAGATGCATTTAGATAATAAAAACCTTTCTTAAGTAACTCCTGATTGAAGTATAATTCTTAATTAGGAGTGTATTGGTATAAATTTTTTTTTTATTTTATTTATTTATTGATATTTACAACTGTATAAAAAAATACAACCAGTAAATTTGATCATAATGACATAATGATATGATACAGGATGTAGAGAAACTACCCAGTAGAAGAACTCTAAAAACACTTTACAATATAAGGTCACGAGGGCATCTTCTTTTCAGGCGCCTCGGAGGATTACCAGGAATGGAAGAGGAAGCAAGATTAGAAACGAGTGGGTTTGGGTGGTTAGGGAGTTTATTATGGAAGGAATAATATCGGGTTCGGGCTAGATCGGTTACATAAGGAACATTTAGGTCTTTAAGGATGGTTTCATTAGTAACAAAATAAGGAGCATTGAATATTTTACGAAGGATTTTGGATTGTAAAGATTGGATACGATAGTCGTTTGTCGATGGATAGTCGTTTGTCAAGATGTAGTCCAAGATAACGAATCTGTTCTACAGGGGTAAGAGCCACATTATTAAAGTATACTGTAGGGCAGTCGGCAGGTTTACGACGAAGAGTAAATGTGATTTGTTGGGATTTATTTTTATCCTCCAATTTCGACACCATTCTTCGAGGATTGTGATATGGAGAGTTTGGGATGCAATCAAAGGGTTATTACTAACTGTGAGCACACATGTGTCATCAGCATACGTGGTAAGGATAGTGTTAGGAGTTGTTGGGATGTCAGCTGTATAGACGGTGTAGAGGATGGGACCGAGAATACTACCTTGAGGAACACGAGCGAATTGAAAATAGAGGGATGAATAGGAACCATTGTGGTTTACTTGGAATAAACTAAATTAATAAAATATATTAATGATCAGATATAATATTCCCACTGTTTACTATTTTTTTTCTTTCAGGGCGATTAAGTAGCTTTCATACTTCAATAATTTATTTTTATCAACTTCATATCAATATAATAGTCCTTTCTGCGTTTCGGACTGTTCAAACATGTTCGTCCGTTTTCAGTCGCTAATTCTAAAAATAGTTACAAATTTCTTTTAAATTTAAAGTCTTAAAAAGTGACTTTTTCTTCTTTACTATTTTTTTTACTATGAGTAATTTGCAAACCTTTTTCATTTTTTATTTTATCTTGAACTTTTTCTTTTCTTTTTTTTCATTTAAATCCTTAAATGAATAAAGGTCATTTTTGTAGTTGTAAAAGAAATTTGGTCATTTACTTTTTAAAACATCTTTATAATTAACAACTAGTGACAGTTAAATGTTTATTATTTTAATTTTTTTATTTAATTACTCTTTACCTCTGTAGATGCATTATTTATTATGTACTGAATCGCATAAAAGCTAGAAAGAAAAAGCATAACAGTACGTTAATTGCCTTGGAATAACAAACTACATAATTATTAATAGTAAAGGTTATCCAAAAAGTCTCAACACTTGTTTATAAGTCATATCAAGTGTCCAACGGTTCGGCCGATCTCACATCTCACTTCTCTCCCTTTTCTTCCTAGCTATAAAAATGTCATAGTTCAATTATGTACTATTTGAGAAAAATTAATTTTAACTTATATGCAAATTTTATTGCAATAATTAGATATAATATAGCCATTATTGTATATAATATAGATATTGTAGCCAGGTTGACAACTGTGGTTCACAATGAGCTATGTCTTTTATGGCAATGTTGTACCATACTAATGAAATAAAAATATAAATTTGTTGCTGAAAAGCTATACCTAATTATTGCAATAAAATTTTTATTTAAGTTAAAATTATTTTTTCTCAAATAGTACATAAGTGGGCTATGCCATCGTTATAGCTAGGAAGAAAAGAGAGAGAAGCGAGATGTTATGTAAGAATAATTATTTTTTCTTGGTTATATACAGAATACAAATTGTTCACCTACTGTCATGAGCTGTAATATAGCTTAGGTTTTAAAATTCGTAATTAAACCCACCCCTAACAATTAAAGTTATGTCACTTTAGATATTTATTTTTCTAGCTGCCATCGATAGCACTCTTTCGGTTTTCTTTTAAGTCACAGTCATTTTCTTTTCTAATATTTCTGAGAATTCATCCTTGTTCATTCAGAATTCATCATAATTTGACAAACTCTCTTGAAACATGAGGACGACGTATTGGATAAGAAAATTGTTTCTACTAGAAAGAAAAAAAGAATCTACCGAGAAATTATTAAGAAAAAGAATAAAGCAATGAAGTTTTAAAATATACTTTAAATCAAAGTTAGTGGCGTAATTGCGAAATTTATCTCTGTGTTGTATTTCTCCCATAAGAGAACATTGTTAAAATCAGGTTAAAATACCTGTAACAAATTGTACAATGTCCCATCTTGATATGAATCGCGAACCCATCAATGCTGTTTCAGAAAAAAGATAACGGCAATTGGGAATTATCCTTAATCCTCAGCTTGTGATGGAAATGAATTCCACGGCTGAGCCCAAAAATTCGATTACTAAAGCATCAGTAGGTTAATAACGTATTTTTTCATATGCGCATCATTCAAGCTAAAATGCGTATTTTTTTTTACGAATTTCTACATTTCTGTGTAAAGCTGAAGTTAATTATTTATCTGCTATAATCATTACAGACAGGATTTTCTTGAAATTGAATCTTTTGTTTCAATCTTTTGTATATTCAAATTCAGTCAAACCTCTATAAAAATTTGTATATTGTATATTTTAAGTTTTTCTGCACGAAGTCGCATTGAACTACAAAATCATTGTTAAATTGACTAATCTATATGTGATTCCTTAAAAAATCTAATTGAATATTGTTACGGAACTAATAATTAATATTCAGGTAAATGAATCATAATCTAAACTCAATCATTTCTTTCTCGAACACTAGTTCTAGTTTAACCATGTTACTGCATGTTTTATCCCGTTGTTTACTATGTTTTCACCATTATTGGAATAATATTTGGAAAATTAATGTTGCATGTTTTGCACTTTTGAGCCTGTATTAGATTATTTCAATATGGAATAGACTATTATTTTAATAGCATGAAGTTGAATGCTTAGGCCACATTTTTTGCGTTATACATACACAGAGGTATGTATATAATTATTTATTTATTTTAATATTTTTGCTCTATTAAAGTTTTTTTTAAAATATTTATTTATTGCTATTTACAACTGTATACTATAATACATTTAGTAAATCTGATCTTGTGCATCTCGTGCTCTAATGACATTTTACATTAGCTGGTTCGTGGCCATCTTCTTTTCAGACGCCTCGGAGGATTGTCAGGAATGGAAGAGAATGCAAGGTTAGAAACTAGTGGGTTTGAGTTGTTAGAGAGTTTATAATGGAAGGAGTGATATCTGGTACGGGCTAGATCGGTTACATAGACAACATTAAGGACTTTATGTATGATTTTATTTGTGACAAAGTAAGGAGCATTGAGGATTTTATGAAGTATTTTGGATTGTAAGGATTGAATATGAGAGGAATTCGAAGGTTTAGTGGAGCCCCAAAGCTCAACTCCGTATGTCCAGATTGGCCTTATTACAGTCATGTAGATCAGTCTTTTGTAATGTTCTATTAAAGTTAAATTGTAGAATGGAAGAACATTATGTAAGGGAAATAATTTTTAACAAATGAAGATTCGTTTTCAACGTAAAAAAGGAACAAATTGTCAGAATTAACCAATATTTTTGCAATATTATTAACAAGTGGTCTTGGGTAACTAATCTCTCTGCAAACAGCGGTCCACAACTCGTTGAGGTCTGTTCCAGCTAGAATTAGGACCACACTCTCTCCCGACTAATGGCAAAGAGGTGTAACGCTCCGAAAAATTGTTTATTTAAACGTGTATTTTGATGTTGAAACATTTCTACTGAATCAAACATCGGCCAATGTAAACGATTAAACAGTTCTAACAAAAATTTCCTCGATAAAATATGTGCTGCTGGACTCTAGCACTGTCCAGATCAAGGATTTTAGAGTCCACGGACCACCGGCTAAAAACCATTGCTTTGGAATAAGCTTCTTTGTTATAAAAATCTTCAGTACTACTTCTGCTTTTAAATTGGATCCCCTTTAAGCCTCTAGCTTTTCCTTATTCTGTCTGACTTTGTGGTCATTAGTGCCGATTTCTTATTTCAATTTTTAGTCTTACTTTTAAGCAAGGTATTTAGTTTTAAAGAAGACAATCTTTTCATGAATTAATATTATAAATTTAATAATAAAGTTGATTTTTGCATGATTTGGGTGTTCCATTCAATTTTTGATTTTTACAGCACGATTTTGTACATACTTGAATTGTTACCGCACGTTTCTTGCTTTTTTATTGCAATAAAATCTGACTTCTACTTAATAATTATACCTTACTTCTAAACGACTGTCCAAATAAATAAAATTCTGTACCACTATCATGAAGAGTCTCTTGGGTTCAGTACTTGGAAAGAAACTATTGCTTCTAAACCAGTGATTCCCGAAGTGAGCACGATTCAGTGGGGCAGTGATGGCCACAGGTGCATTTGGGGGCGATGAATAACTACAAGTGATAATTCATAGTGACAAGTCAATAATATTACTGCAGACTAAAATAGAGCCGAGAATTACTAAATTGGTAGCAGCACGCCAAGATCATCCTTCTCATTAAGATGATTTCGAATGTTTTAACTTTTTTTGTAATTCATTCTATTTTGAGTTTAATAAATTGTTTTATAATTTCCAAGTTCAATGTTTCCAATTTACACTTTTCTTTGCCATACTTTACGAAATGGGTAGAAACATTAAAACATATATACTTCCTATAAATTGCTATTAAGAATAAAAAAAAAAAAATCCGGGATGATAAGTAACATTTTTCCTAAAAAAATGGAGGCGGTAAGACAAAAACGTTTGGGAACCACTGTTCTAAACTGACAGATTTTTTTAGATGATATGACCAAATCTTTGTACGAACAATCTTTTTATTTTCCTACATCCTAAATTTTTCTATTTACAATATGTCCAAGACTTATATATA
>NW_027105022.1:1144423-1156669 GCF_000696795.3 Halyomorpha halys
ATATGTAATATAACTAGGTCCTTCTTTTGTCACATAACAGAGTGAGCTGGGGGGGGGTACAGAGAAGGGGGAGGGACCGGTCCACTGAGAGAAAACACTCTCACATGATATTTCTCCTATAAAAGGTCCCGCTGTAGACTACTGTCTAAAATCATTTTTAAAAATAATCTTGATCACAACTTTGAATTTAATTGTTTAATATTTTCTAAAAATACATTTAGTCATAAAAATTATACATTGAATTAAGTCCAATTGTAATTACTATATGATGACTATCCATCCAGCGGATATCCTTACTAATGATTGAATAGCCAATTAAATATATTATTATAAAATATCTCAAAACAATAGCATACTGCTAATGACGTTTTGAAGGTTTGATTAAACGTCGCATTTTTATTAATGTTGAGTGTTCTTCCTCCCTTTATTGAAAAAGAATTCTAAAACTTTTTCAGATCTTCTTAGTTTTAATCACAACTTTCCTAATTCAGTAGGAGTGGCTAATATTGCTGTATATAAGATCTACTTTTTATTTTATAAGTGTGTCGTGCTTGATTTGTTGTCAGTGGTGTAGTCTAAGGGGGAAGAAAGGGTGTGCATACACTGTGTTTCACTGTCAGGTGCAAGCTGGATAAGTAATATATTATTTCTAAAATCACTTATTAAGTTTACGAGATATAGGCTCATGAAGAAAATAAATTTCCAGACCCAACTTTTGATATCAGCATTCCGTATATGCGTTACTTGAAAAATTTGTGTCGATTTTCAGACACTTTTTCAAGATAGATTTTTAGTAACTAAAATAAATTTGTTCGTAAATATGAAAAATTTGTTATGAAGCTGCACAGTATAGCTGATAATTTGATTTCAATATTTTACTTTCGCGTTGTTTTTGGGCCAGGAAAAGGTATTATGAAAGAATAATATGAGTTACTTTTTGCTTATCTATCAATAGCTCGCTGAGTACTCATCGTACTGAAATATATACGGCTTAGCTACCTACATAAAAACAACAATAATAATTATTGAAAGGGACAAAAAACTCTCATCGAGGGGAATTAAAAGAACATGGATAATTAATAATTTTTGATCCATACGAAATATGTCTGAAGCTATTGCTTGAAAGTTTTGTCTTCTACCATCGCTTCAAAGTCCATCGTACACGGAATTCCACCCCAGACATAGCGAGCGAGCGACGAAGAATCCAAATTGGCCTCGCTATCGACTTGTTGGCCACCTCTACAATATAGGATGACATTTTGAGTGATAGAGCTACTTATTGTTTCATCGTTAAAAAAACTTTTCTTTAGTAAATGTATTTCTGTTGAATTAAAAGCTGCACTCTTGTTTTTACAAAGTTATATTTGATACAACAATCAAACATTTTGATAATTTATTTTATAATTTAAGCGGTTTCTCTGCAGTTCAGTAATTCTCCTGATTCAAGTACTATTCAATCTAGTTTTAACTGCGTGACTTCAATTAAAAATAAATTTTATTTCTTCTCTGTGTTATTCGTTTCCATTCGGCTAGGTTTAATATGTATAATGTTTAATAATTTATATAAATTTTTAAAATTAATACCTACATATTTATTGTATATAACTCCTAATTTATACTATATAACTTTTAATTTTAATAACTACATAAATGTCTAGGTGTGAATTATGCATGAGACGTCATTGCATATTGAATTTCTGGCATATACGTATTTTAATATGCTATGTAAGTCCTATATAATGGATCACATTGAAGGAGGTTGGGATAAACCCGGTGGATCTTCATATCATCTCGTCCATAGAGAACTTGACCCGTTTAGATATACAGTGTACTATATGTGCTCGTCTTTGAATATTGTACAGAAGAAGGTTGTTATAAGATTGTATTTTTACTCTGCCTTTCGGTATTATTAAATAATTATTAATATTGAAAAGATCGAACAATATAGTTTATATACATGTTATAATTATACTTTATTTTTAAGTATTATTTACAATATCGAATTAAGAAAAAAATATAAATTTATGAATAAAATGGAGTTTAAAAAAAAAAATACAAAAATTCATTTCAAGGAATTATAAATAAAATAGGGCTATTTCATTATTATATTTGATAAAATACTTGAATTTTTTTAAACTTAATAAATAATAAAAATGTAACCCTAAATAGCATATTTTTGAAATTTTCGCTACTATTTTTTACATAAACTTAACTTTATATGGCAAATTAAGGTAACTATTAGGGTGGCAAAAATTTTGAATTCGAGTTTTCTTAGGAAATATTGAATTTGATGGTGTATACGTCTTTGTGGGCGCGCGCGCGTGTAACCGTGAGCGTGTGTCATGTGGCATGTGTATGGTTTGTATTCTCTTGTGTGAGTATGTATGGTTCCGTTGTTGTGTCTATATGTGAACAGCCTATCTCAAGAACGAAATTTCACACTGTAATTCTATATTGAAGGTATTTTCTTGGGATGTTACATCAGCTTTTTTCTATAAAATTAGCTGACCGTAAGTTCAACTTTAAATTGATTAACAGGGCTTAAATGCCGAGTTTTCAAGAACCTTATTCTAAAGTACATTTAATTTTGTTTATTTGGACTGGTATACTATATTGGATCGTTAACAGTTGAATAAATATGAAATATGAAAGATTTGATAATTAAAGGAGAAAAATGGAGACAGAAAATTGAGAGCCACCTCAGATTTAATATTCATTATTCGCATCTATACAAAACCTAATTTACGAATTTTTAAAGAAACAGAAAAATTTAAAAAAAATATTGCTTAAAGTTTTGCCTTTCGCCTAAGTGAATGTTTTATGATGCCCACATCGCACCAAATTCATTGAAGATGTCACGGGAAATGGATAAATAAAATTAATGATGCTCATAAAAACAAAGAACAAATAGGAAGGAAGAAAATTAGTTATTTAAGAAATTTCCAAACTTAAGTTTTCTATTAACACCGCAATTGATATTTAATTATAACCCAAGCGGTATAAATCAATGTTATCAATGTCAAATATATTTTGATTGTTATAATGGATCGGACAAGCTCAGTGAATAAGACACTGGGCTTCTATCTTCTTGATCTTTCCGGAGTACATCCGATAATAGAGGCTTATGTTGGTTTATTGATTGTGGAGGAATGGGAACCCGGTTTAACAAGTTATACGTTATCTTTATCAAAATACGTCCTAGCACTACTGTTGGTCCAGAAACGGCAATTACTTACCAAGTACTGATCCCGGAGACCATTCATGGACCTTAGTGTTACAGTTTTTTTCTTCCCCCCATTTTTTTATTTGTAACAAAGTGCACACTCTAGTGCTTGCCTTAGCTTTTGCTGGTGCATTTATACTATGGAGCGTTAGAAAGGCAATTAAAGCATACATGAATTTAAATAAACATAATAATTAGAAATTTGCATCAATTATTTAACTAATTTATATTTAAAATATAAATTAGTTAAATAAATCAAGGTTAGTTTATTTAACTAATTTATATTTTTTAAATATATTTCTTACATAATAACCAAATATTTAATAATCCTGAATATTTTACTTCTTAAAAACACCTTGCCTTACTAACAACCTATAAATGTTAAAAAGTTGGAAGCTTTTATAGATATAAGATATATGGTGTTACGGGTATCTTCTGGTTAACCGAAAGTCTAAAATGGATGGTGGGGCTCCCATAAAAAAGAAACTACCCAGCGCCTATGTGGTCAGCAACAAAAGCTTACCTCCTCCAGCGCTCTTGGTGGGAAGAGAAGCAACTTGCAATTGAGAGCCATCTTGTTTGTTTTTTGCCAACAGTAGTTCTCTTTTCTTTTCTTCACTATCATCTTTAGTGCAAATGTGTGAGTAGAGTGACTCTGAAGTGCCCCCACCGGAGCAGAGGAGGAGGAGAGAGAGAAATCAAGAAATGAAGAAATACAAGAAATATGGATGGAGTAACCAGAGAATGGAGTAAGTCCACCTAATTCGGCATAAAAAACATCCATCATTATCATCAACCACATCATTAAATCTGTAGTTTTCCATAGCCCTGTTATGCTGTTATAACCAGTTGCGAAATTAAAAATTTAGGCAAAGCGTTCATAAGGTATTTAGAAATTACTTATGGTCCTTAGTAGCCACCTTAGTTAACTCGAGTCTGTCTGCAGTGGCGCCGGTTCCAATTCGGCCTGAGGGGGTTAAGTTTTAATCCCCTCACTACCTGTCTAAGGTTTGTAACTTGTAAGAAATAACCAAGATGGGAGTAATAATATTGATATCAATAATAATAACAAGTACTGGTTCCTCTCCCCCGTTCTTTTAGTACAGTTTTATACGACTATTATTGTTTCAAAAATATACTAAAGAAAAATTTTACTGACTAAATGGTAGTCAAGATTTTTTTTTATTCATTTTTAAGATCTCTGTCTTTATCATAATAAAATGTGTGAGAATATAGTTTTAAAAATAGGTTTAAGCCTGTGTGTCCAGTTTTATGTAAATATCTATTATTGTGTATTTTAAATAACTTTAGTGGTGTATTCTTTAAGAAATGAAATTTTTACATTCCTAATCATCTCAATTAGGATAATACTGTGGAAAAATTTCGATGTGAAGTTATGAACGGATCATTATGTTTTAGAGCCCCAGTGTGGATATGAAAATAAGTTTACCTTGTCCACGATTATCTTTTAAACAGATGGACCAATTTTGTTTAATATTTTTTTATTTTGGCTCTCGATGCCTGTGAACCTGCTACGAGGCGCTCTCGTACAACGTGTTTATCATTAGAATGTATCTCCAAAACGACTCTGACAAAAATAACTTCAAATCAAATTAATTAATTAACTTTCATGTTTTGTCGCCAGATAGCACTGTAACTTAAAAAATATATTATTTATTATAAAATAATCATTTAATTAATTTTAGGATGCATAGACTTAAAATATTTTTAAACAGTATGATATGTTTATGATTCACTAGTGTCGACATAAAAAGCTTATATTCCTCACCGGATACTATATAGAACATCCACTAAAGTTTTCAATATCTCAAAACTCTATGTTTTAGATTTATAACTTTTGCATTATAGTATTATATTTCCTAATATATATTCTCCATCTTGAAACTGGACGCCACCCAATCAATATTTTCATCCTTAAGAGAATTATAATACGTATAATCGTAAATACTTACGAAAACGACCCTCATCACTGACGATCTTTGTTTTCATACCCTCCTGTAAAGATTTTAGTGGGTATTTGGTACGTACATATAGGAGGTATGCTATAGCATGTTTTCGGATGAATTATTAAAAAAAAAAACGATGTTTTAGTATAACAAATGAAAAATCATAGACTATCTCTGAATATTAATAACGTTTTAAACTCCAATAGACATCAGTCCTTCAGAATAATAACAAATCTTAATATCAGTACTCCAAAAAGTTAGTTGTACAGTGTCAATTTATTTTTAAAATTTTTTTTTTCTTTTATAACTGAATTTACATAAAAATATACTAACATATATTGATGTTAGATTATAATGGCATGCACAGAAACACATACATGTAGATAAAATACTCATTAGTAGCACTCTAATAACATTTCTAGGAACATTAAGGTCTTTATCGATGATTTTATTTGTGAAACAGTAAGTAGCATTGAGGATTTTGGATTATAAGGATTGGATACGAGCAGGATCCGATGGTTTAGCGGAACACCAAAGCTTAATGCCGAGACTAATCTACATACAAAGGGCTATATGAACATACCCTTTGTATATAGATTAGTCTTTTGTATTGGATTGGAGGAAGCTTAGAACGTTTGTTAAGTAAGTGTTGTAATAGTCGAAATTGACATGCAGTTTTCTGCCTTTCCAGTGTTGATTGGGGATTTGAGGCTAGTTTAAGGTAGTGTTCGACAAGGGTAACAGTAACAGTATTAAATGTTACTGTAGGGCAGTCGGTAGGGTTACGACGAAAGGTAAAGGTGATTTGATGAGATTTATTTTAATCCTCTAATTTCGATACCCTTCTTCGAGGGTTGTTCTTTGGGATCCAATTTAAGGATTATTATTGACTGCAAACATTCATTTGTCATCGGCATATGTAGTGAGGACAGTTTAGGACCGGTCGGAGTGTGTAGATATGTACTATGTAGCCTGTGTGGAGGATGGGACCGAGGATACTACATTGAGGGACACTAGTGTTAACTTTAAAAAAAAAGAAGGATGTATCAGTCTATTAGGAATTAGCCATTAAGAAAATATCAAACTTCACATGGAAAATAAGACTTAATCTCTTATAAAAATTAACCCTGCAATATTTGTGACTAATGTATCGACAAAAATTTAATCTACAGATTTCTCTGTATAAATGTAATAAACATAGAGAAAAATCTGAGACAGTATATAACATACTTGTGACCAGCAAAATTCTATGCAATTCTTATTATAGATAAATTAAAAAAGATATATGCCAGTGTATTTATCAATTTGTGTAAATTAGAAAAGGAATTAGTTTATTTTCTTTGTCGAAATTAACATATTATTTTGTGATTTTCTTTAATTATGTAGCATTTTTGTTCGTTATTTTAAAATAATTAAATATTTTACTAGATGTGTCTAGCTATATATTGGAAAAAAATTTCTTTAACAAATAAAATTATTATCTATCTATTTCTCAATATTATCATTCATTACCTTCGACTCTTTAAAAATATTTTCCTCTCCTGACGTTTAAGGCTAATTCATTTTTTAAGTTATTTTTAGTGATTACTTTATATCTTCTACTGCAGTGACGGATTGAAATGTGTGCCTTATCTTTCGAGTTAATGATCCCATCTATGTGTTCCATCCATGTCTTAGTTGCCTGCTTTTTCATGAATCATAAACATCAATGAACCTTACTTCACCGATTATTAGGAATTTCATTTGGATTATTTTCTGTTGGAGATCAGGCAACATGAAAACAAAATAATAATTTTTCTTATCTCCCGGACTATAGCAATGTGTACGAGCTTCATGTATACGAGCTTATCAATGAAAGGGGGTTATAATTAATGTTTATCAATCGACAAGGATAAATCTCTAAATATGGCGTACATAGTTGCAACAAAACGTTGCAGAGTGAGGAATTATGTCAATATAGACGACGCAAACTATTTGGTTTTGTAATGTGCAAATTTGGTTTATTGCCATGAACATAAAATTAGAACTCATGTTCATTATTTCATAATTGGATTCTGTGTTATATTTCATCAAGAATCGACTACATTGCAACTAGTATTCGCTAAGTGGGCAAAATCTTATGTAGTGAATCGTCTCTTATACAACGTTTGACACATAATTCAGATACCTTTATCAACGCTGATTTATGTGGTATGATTAATTTTTCAAAGGAAACACAACCATTCCAAAAAAAAAAAAAATATAATAAATTAATATCTATTTTATTTTTATTTATTACACACCTTTTAGTTCCAGTTGCTATTTAGGTATTACTTGATAGGTCATAACATTTGAGTATTTTATTACATTTATTTTTATTTATACTAGTGGTGCCTTCTAGAACTCAAAAAGATATATTACTCTATCATTTTACTTTTTAGAATTATCATTTGTGTCAAGTAGGTTTCCATGGAATTAGGAACATCTAGTCTAATCTTAGGGAATACCAGTTATTCGTTATTTTCAACAGATCGCACCTAGAGCTTCCTATTTTTCTATTTCTATTATTATACTACAATTTTAACGGTATTTTCCTTTCGCCCTATCTCTTATTTTAATTTACAACAAACAATTTATCAAATGCTTTTGATGCTTTTTACTAAACATTAGCTTAAGTTTTATTTTCCGAAGGGACAAGTCCCAGATTGAATTAATAATGTTATTATTATTAAAACAAGTAAAAAATATGACGGATTATTTTGTACAAATCCAGTTATAAGAAGTCGTGTTAAGAATTTTTCAATGAATACATTGGTATATTAATTATATATCTATATAACGATATACTGTATATATTATTTTTCTATAATGTAATATTCATATTAGAATTATTGGCGGACCCATCAGTGGTATACTATTCAGCTGAATTATGTCACTGGAGAGCCCACGTCCATTTCCACTTCAGCCCTTGCTGGGCTATAGAAACGTCATCGCCATATTTTGTACAAGGCTGTTTACGTGTCCATGCATTTGGCGTAAAGCCGTTTGTAATCCTTACGAATGTTGGTCTTGACAGTCAAAATGTTTCATATTTCATATGGCTCCCTTGTAACAGATTGTCCTATAAACAATTATATTTTTTCATCCTTAAATCATAGAATGATACTGATATAAGCCATTATTCGAGAGCTCGGCTTTAGATTTATGTGCCATACGGTCGTATCCCAGGATTACCGCTAAATCTGGCACCTATATGTAATTCCCTCATAAATGAAATTAATAGGTGCCTTGTTAGTATTTGCGCGGCGTCCTGTCATACTTTTTTATAGGCCATATTTGTCTGGGAAAATTATTATTAAATGTTCAACTGTTATTTTTTTTAATGTTCTTACAGCTAATAGTTAAGGAAAATCAGGTTAATTACTGAAGTGGAGTCTTTAGATATATTTAGGCGTTTTGGAGTCTAGTGAAAAAAAAAAAAGGTGGACTGACTATATTGGTTTTTTCACACCTCGGATTCCTATGTAACATTTGCCCTGTGCGGAATGGTAACTAACAGAAAAAGCGTATTAAATTTTTAAAATACCTAAAAACGCACGAAAAAAATTCTTACTATCCTGGAAAGTACATTTTTTTTTAACCACCAATCAATAATTTAGGAACAAAAATCTGTATTTTTTTATTTTTATTCTTTTATTAACTGTGATAATTCTTGATAGGTCTAAAAATGGATTATTTAAATGAACCTTGGTTATCAACGTAGGAAATAATTATTTTTATAATATAACCGGGCTGTACGTGTCTGTAACATCTCACTCACTGGCTTACTCTTCACCCTATCTCAAGAACTACAATATCTATAAAATAATAATAAATACTTCTCATTAATGCTGCATCATTTTTATTAATTTATGAATCATGGATTAGTATATATCAATTAAAATTGTACAATTAAAAAAAATAATCTCTAAAGTATTAGAGAAGGTATAAGTATCACTCCCAATATTTTTTTTTCTTCACCTGATATGGGGATGGTTTAAATACCTTTTTTTATGATCCGAGAAAGAGTTAGGAAGTTACTTTAAAAATAATGGTTTTAACAAAGAATCTAGATCGAGATATACGGTTAATGATACACATATTATTATTTGATATATTACAAAAGGTTATTTGTATATCACAAAATAACAATTTTTTTGAGATGCTACACTATTAAACTGGGACAGTGAAATTGTCACTGATACCTGTAGTGGCTACCACTACCCATCAATATTAAACAAAAAGATAGATAAAAAAAAAAAAAAAAAAGAAACTTGCAAACTAATACAAAGAAAACTAAATTAAATTACAAAACTTTCAATAGTATACTATTGAATTTATTGCAATGTGCTATAAGTCATAATGAAAATGCTCTTTATTTTCACAATAAATAATAATAAAGCTACTCATAGCATCCGTGGATTAACATTTGTATGTATTTTAATATATTAAATTGTTTAATGGTCTGAACCAGAAAATAACTTTACATCAAATAGATATAACAAGTTATTTTAACTAATTCAAATTTAAATTACCATTTTTTTATATTAGTAGCCTTTGATAAATTAAAAAGGAAGACTCTTGTTTACGAATTCAAATCCACAGGTTTGTCAATTAAAAGTTTGATTATTTTTTAGACGATGAATTTTTAAAAACAATGAACAATCTGCATATAGAGTGGAATTATTATTTTTCTTCTGAGCAAATCGATAGATAAACATTGGTGCCCCGTTTCTGTCATCTTAATTTTTTTTTTCATTGTTAGAAATATTTTAATATAATATGAATTCCTGGCAAATGGTTAATGTTGGGTGTTAATTAGCGATAAAAACGGAGAAAGTTCTATAAAATTCTAATGTTCTTTTTAGCTGAGAAAGATTATGCAGTAATTAATTAAGAAAATGATTGCATTTTTTATGATGACCTTGTTATATATATATATATGCTTAAACAACGGGTATAATGGAGACAATTTTACGCTGTTATGAACTCCTTAATTAAAACGTGACTTTTTTGTGAAAAATGAAAATGTTTTCGATTTTTTTTTTTTTTTTTTTGGAGACAATTTTACGCTGTTATGAACTCCTTAATTAAAACGTGACTTTTTTGTGAAAAATGAAAATGTTTTCGATTTTTTTTTTTTTTTTTTACAAAATTAAAATAAAGTATATATTTTTTTCAATTGAAGATATATTTCTACTAATAATGCTTTGTTTCACCATTACCGAAGGTGTGCATTTTGCATGCAGAAATTCATGATTGAAAATATATGTCCTCAGATTCAAAAATATTTATTTTTATTAAACGTTATGGACAAAGAAAAAATTTGGTTGTTATTTTAAGGGAAAAAACAACTGGTGATTATCATTGCTCTCAAAATTATAAAACAAATTAAAGAAACATATTTAAAAAAATCAATAAAAACATTTGATTATAGACTTTTCATAATGATAATAAATTAATATTTGAATTATTTAAAGTGACTGAGTAGTTGATTAAGGTTACTAACGGATTAATAAAATTTTAATTAAACGTAAATGTTGATTTATTATATAAAATAAAATTAATACCAAAGTATATAGTCTGTTGGTTTTGATGAATCCAGTGTTAATATTCTCCTGATATGTCGCCAGAGGTCCTGCAGAATTGTCGAAGTACACTGCATTTTTCCATAATCCTTATCGAGGACACTGCTCAAAGATGATTGTTACTTCGCTGAAATGAAACTGAGGTGGATCTCTACTACACATAGTCATGATCATTTCTAAATTGTCTAGAGGATGTGGCCCAGCAACCCACAGTTGTTTACGTTAAGTTCGTTCCAGTCAAGCAAAATCCTAATATATATTGCCCGAAAAAGATTAGGAGGGGAAATTTAACATTTTTTTTGTCCCCTTCCTAGTCATTTGTGACAAACAGGGGGAGCAGGGTAGAAATTATCTAGAGGTAACCAACCATTTCTAACTATGGTGAGGGGTGTTAAGTTTTCATTTCATGGGACTGCCGCGGAAATGAAAGTCAACTCTCTAGACCGGATTCGATACCGTTATAGTAATGAGGTAGGCGATGTATCAACACCTTAACTCGCTGAACCACAAATGACCTCGGAAAATGTAACATGATATCAATATTTTCCAGTAAATGGATTCTGTAAGTGCTTCTACTTTCTCATTTTCAGGAAATGACTGGGAACCCAGACAAATGTTTTTGTGAAATAATTTTATATCTCTCTGATGGTATCACTAATTTCGTGAACTACAAGATTATATTAAAAAAAAATTGAAAATGGTTTTGAGGATACTCAAGAGGTAATAGCTAACTATTATCCGTTGATACAGCTGTTTTTAAAAACCCTGATTTTAATGAGATTTTTCAGGGATTTTGCGGGTTGTAATTTAGTCCCATATCGATTTTTATCAAATTACGTCTACTAGTTTCGCTTACTCGTGTGTGAATGAATTTTTACTCACAGAAATATATTTTAAAAAGTCTATTCTGATTTGGTCATAATTTGGAGGATAGTTTAGTAGTTTTTACTATCTGCTGTTCATATTTTCCATAATTCTAATACCTTTTTATCCATTGTCTTGTTTTTCTGAATATCTGAGTCCTGGCAGAGATTAAAGTTATATCTCGATTGAAGAGTGAATTCGTAGACAGACAGGGAAGCCTCGCTTATCTTTCTGTGACACAAGTTTCTTCGCTAAAATAGAGATTACTTCTGCTGAATTTAGAAAGCTGTTTGACTGGCTCTGAAGATCAGGCGGATTTATGATCTTTTGTTTAGCACAGATTGTGATGATATTAATAAAGTTCGTCGCTATCCTATTTCACAATCCGGCTAATTGTTCTTTAGATCAGATTCGAAAGAAAGTTTGTTTTTTCTCTTCACAATAATTTATGGCCACGAGAACGGCTAATGTATAACTTTATTAGAGTGCTACCAATAGGTAGTTGTAGTTGTAGTTGTCTGGGGCTTAAGGGCGTAAAACCCTGAGGTCATCAACGCCCATGTTTCGTGCTTTATATTTTATTTCT